>NC_056525.1:63140979-63202692 GCF_019175285.1 Sceloporus undulatus | reverse complement strand
ACCACCTCTCAGATCCCACCTCCCCCCATCCCCCAGGAATAGTTTGAATATAAATACCATGAAGAGCAACAAGGCATCCTGAGTCTAAATCAGATTGGGCAGAAGGTTAGGGGGCTACATTAGCCCTCCTGGAGACTCTGGTGGGCCAAAACGGCTCCTAAACACAACAAACAAACAAATACATTTAAAAACTCCTGCTCCCAAAACACATCTGGGGGGTATGGCATTTTCATCATGTTCTGGTTTTTACAAAGAGCTCTCCTGGGGTTAAACTGCCCCAAGGGATCCACAAAATGTGGTGGAAATGCATTCCACATGCCACAGGGAATATTTTAGAGCATTTTTGGTCAATTTTTTTACAAATTTGGCAAATTGTTTTTTGAACTTGGGGGTTGAGCAAAGGTAGTAGAAATGTCCGCCGCCCCTCAAGAGGGAATTTGGGGGCATTCTGGAGCAAAAATAAATGTTCCAGTCTTGTGGGGCCCTGGAGGCCCACAAAAACAGCTGGGTATCTCACCCTGATCTAAACTGCCTCTGTCTTGAACTGAGTAAATGGACTCAGGCAACTGACTCTCTCTCTCAGTCTTGCAGCTACCATATGGCAAATAAATGCAAGACTGCACCTCAGGAGGCCCCCAATATCTTTCAATTAAAACAAATGCTGAAAACATACTCAAATTTTCACAAACTCTTGTTGGTTTGGGTCCCCTTGCCCCCCCCAGCTGAATCCTGGAACTGTAAGTGATGCAACATCATTCTGGGTGCACTGAGAGCACTGATGCAGTTTCTGTTAAGCTTAAATTGTGTTTAGGTTCATACATATGTAGGGTTGCCATAATCTGGACCTCGAAAACTGGGACAAATGTAGGACAAAAGTAGGACAAAATTTTTAAATGTAGGACATATTTTTAAAAATGGAGGACACGCAAAATGATGCTTTTTTAAAGTGTTAAATAAATGCATGTTCTAGGCATGATCAAAATGGAGGACATTTTGACATGTTCCTAGACAGATGGCAGAATGGACTTCCCTTTCTGGCCAACCTGCCTCCCTCATTCCAAACAGCACATTGGCATGAAGAGGAGGAAGAGTGGAAAGGCAGAGGAGGAGGAAGAGGAGAGAAGAGGAGAAGAAGAAGAGGAAGAAGTAGAGGAAGAAGAAGGGGAGGAAGAGGGGAGGAAGAGGAGGGAGAGAAGATTAGGAGTCTTAAGAGTCCGACGAAGTTGTGGATGAAAGTTATTAAGAAGTGAGGTAATAGCATCGGAGGAAGAAGAAGCGGAGGAAACATATTAAGAAGACTGGGGAGAATAGGATTATGAATCTTCGCATCCTACTATTCTGCTAATCCGCCTACGTATCTATGCCTCCGCCGTTCGTCCTCTGTTCCCTGCGCGTGCGAGAGACCTGCTTCTCCGCCGCGGATTCGTACTACAATCATCTTCCTCCGTTCGTCCCAGTCGGCTCCTATCCTCGGACGAAGTTTCCGTCAGCCACTATGCTCGCTTCTTACGCCTCCTCTTCTTCCCATTCTCTTCGCTTCGTGCATCGCTCTTAGTATAATCGTACCTTCTCTTCCCCTGCACGTGTCTTTCTCCGCCTTCGACGGAAGAAGCCAGGTGAAGGGAGTGGGCCTCGCTTAGATGGAAGCCCCAAACTCTGCCTGGCTTTCTCCGTCGCCAGGGGAGAGCCAGGTGAAGGGAATGGGGCCGGAATCAAAACCCTGAACTTAATTATAAAACTATGAATGCTCAGATGTGGTGACACCAATGCAGAAGATTATCTTACAAACCAATGATCTCTTATTTGAATAATAAGATTTATTTCTCTAGATGAGCTGGCCTGCATAATACCATTTGAGGAAAAGGTCAAAAATTTCCCAGTTGTATGTTTTCTGAACAGATGTAGAAATGCAGTTCAGTTGGCTTTACTGCAATAATATTTTAATAATATTTTAATATTTCCAAAAACAGATAACACAGTGAATACAATGTGGGAAAATAAAAGGAAACTGATTTATTTGCAGAGATAGGTGAGATTGCTGAACCATAACATTCTGGTCAAGCTTTATTTTTCCCTAGAAGGAAGGGAAAGACAAAGGCCTCACTAGTTGATTTTTGGCCACATTTTTTTAATATATTGCTTTTGGATAAGATGACCTTTAGTTTCTGTTCCCTTCCAGGTCTGCTCAGAGCACCTGGGACATATCTTTCCCAATTCTGTGTGACTAAAGCATTTTTATTGCTTCTTCTCACAGAGAAGATCATCTGGCCACATCATTCGGCCTTGTAAATTCCGAGCAGGCTATGACTGGACTGCAGAAAAGTGTCAAGATTAAAGAGTGTGTGACATCAGCATGAGCAGGAGTTGTGGGCAGCACAACTCGGTATGAGGATCTAGCCTATTGTATTAACTGTTAAAAAATACACAGGACATGCATTTGCATCTCTTGTGCCTAGGGTCATAAGGGTGTGGCCCTTGTCTACTCGAGTTTTGTACTTTTGGGAAGTTACTTGTTAGCACATGTGACACTTTGTTGCTCAGTTATGGAAATAAGTAACCTAATTAACAAAAGAACATAGAGAATAAACTAAGGATATAACTCTGGACATTGTGCATTATAGTATTGTTAGAACCTGGTAAAAATCACTCATTTTCAGGTTGGATTCACATTTCTCTGAGGATCAAACTAGACATTAGCAGGAATGCACATTGCTTGCAATTAACTCATTTTTCGCAATCACACTTACAAATTAAGTCTATGCTTATGTTTCAAAGAACAAACACAAATGAAAGCACCCTAAATGCAAGTTACGTGGCTAGGGAAAGCCGTATGCACGCTATGACAAATATTTTTCACTATTTCAGGGAACAATGTTTCTAAAAACATGCTACACATATCTTTGTGTTTGACTCTGAATTAATTTTCTCTTTGAAATGATGTTACATCTGGATTAGGACTGTGTCATCATGGGTCAGAATACTCAGGGAGCAGTCTGGAGTATTCTGGCCTGATGTCCCCGTGTTACCTGGGCACTCCGGAGTGACACTGGGTGGCTGTTTGCATGTTTGTTTTGCTGTGCCACTCACCACTACTGGTGAGTCGCTCCCTCTGAGGCCAAAACAAGGTGCCCAGTATCTTTTTCATAGCTGGATGCCTCATTATGGCCCCAGAGGGAGTGACTCATGCCAATGGCACTGATGGCAAGCAGCACAGTAGGATGCATTGTAAATAACTGCCTGACATTGCTTCAGAGGGCTCTGGGTCTTCTTGGAAAATACAGAGCATAAGGTGAGTTTTTAAAATTGATTTTAAGGGTGGGATACTGTGGGTTTAGTGCTGAACATGGCCATATGTAATTGGGACAATTCACACCAGAACCGGGGATTGGGCTCTGCATTGTCTGGATTGATCATCATGAGAACAGAGGGAGAAGGTGTTATTTGGCCCATGTGGACACAGCAGAGGTCTCCTCCCACATCAGTACCAAGCACTAGTCCTTTCAGGCCATGAATCCTTTTTCAGCTTTTACAACATGATGTGTGTCCTCTTGATGTGTGTCCCTCTCCTCTCCCCGTAGGAAGTAATGCAAGGTGGCAGGAGTGCGTGAAGGACAATGACATTTATGGCATGTAGGTCATTGTGTGATCTGAGGCCTTCAGATGCTGTTGTTTCGAACTGTTTAGTAATTTCATTTTGTCTATCTTTGACTTAAACTTTGATTTAGGCTGAAAGTAGTAGAAATCTCTCCAAAGTTTACAGTATTATCTATTTAGTTACGTAAAACAGATATCTGAATGCTACAAGCTGCTAGCCTTTCCTCTCTTCCTGTCTACCATGATGTTGCCTCAACCACCAAAACAGAACCCTATGCATGAGGCATAGCATGGACCAACACTTGAACCTTGTGATATCCCTTTTCCACCATTTAGTGAGGCCAAATCTCCAACTATAAAAGAAGTAACAAGATGGTAGTTCCATTACAATTGGATTGGCATTATCCCTTATTGAGTTACAATTGAAATTTTATATTCTTTATGTCTTCATTGCTGGAGAAATTGATTAATAACAAATAACTAATTTTTGAAATGTGGGTTACTTAAAGTAGTTCCTTTCAAGCTCTACTATACTTTTTAACTTCTGTCCCTGAACACCTACTCTATGAATTGCAGAATATGTTCCAGTTTTAAAGATTGGAGTGTGAAATAAAAGTACTTGAAAAACATTGCACAGCTCACATCTAGGAGCGAGGACAAATTTTATGTGAAGTGCAAGTTTACATCCAGAATTTTCAACTGTAGTTGGCACTAGTGATTCTGTAATTATTTCTGTGGGACCAACATGCCCTACTTAATCCTCACAGTATAGTGTCACACATTTTCCATTACATCTTATTTATGCAAACATGATATGATGTTGTTTCAAGCCTATTTCTGCATAGCTGGAACTGAAAAAAGAAATGAATGACAGCATATTTATATGACTGTCACAACGCTGCTTGTTTTTTTTTACCTGTGCCTGCTATGATAGCTATTCTGAAAAATTGGTGTTACTGCTGGAGATACAATTTTCTCCAAAAATCTAAGCTGTTAGTACATTATTGACATAGGTGAGGGCTGCACTGGAATGTATCCATAAAACATGTCTGACTTTGGCTCATTAGCATATGCTGTGAGCACCATAAAGCCGGGAAAAGGCAGATTTGCTATTAACCCATGCAAAGGATCTAGTCAGCTATGCTTCTTTTCCTTATATTTACCATGCTTTTCTACATATTTCTGTATACACCGTTGCCTTTTCTGAAGTGACAAATATGTACACCCAGCAAATTTGTGACATTATATGTGAAATTTTTTTATAGGGAGGGAGAGTTGGCCTTGATTCTCATTTATACTTGTAATGTTGATTGATAAAGGTACTGTTGCGTACAAATAAAACTCAATTTTTTTTTTAAATGATTCTCCCTGGAATATTGCCTTTCTGTGAAGACAGAAAGCTCAGGCTGCTGTGCTGTTGATTTGGCTTATAAGCCATCTTAATTGCTTACTCTGTCTGGCAACTTTAAATTGCAATATTTAAGCCCATATACCAAGTCTTCTTAGAAAAAGTTATGCACTTTAATGCAAGTGGAGATTGGCTGCCTCAACTGATGTTATGCAAAGGAATCTTGTAGCACCTTTGAGATTAAGTGTGCAAAAAAAGTTGTAGCATAAGCTTTTGTAGACTTGGTATACTTCCTCAGATGCATCTGAAAAAGTAGACTGATGCTACAACTTCTTTCACACAATTACAGTTGGCCCTCCACATTTTTTGCCTGCCAACACAGTGAGGAACATTTTCCTTCCTCAGGTCTCCTTGCAGGTCATATGTTTCAGTGAGTCCGAAGTGATGTGATACCACTTCTGGATGCCATTTTGGCTTCCCCTTCTTGTTGATTCTTTTGAGGGGGTTTAGAGGCTGGGGATTAGGGAACTGCCTTTTAGGCAGTTTTGGGAGATTTCAGGATTAAAAAAAATCACCTCAAAAATAGCCTGAAGGTATTTTTTTTTTTAAATGGGGAGGGGAATCTGGGGACTTTGAGGGGCTTCTGGCAGTAATGCATGGTGCATTTAAGGATCTCAAGCACGGTATGTGGCTTGCACTTTGTCCACCTTGCACTACATGCTGGTTCAGACTTGAACACATTCCCTCAGAGTGTAGTGGAGTCTCCTTCCTTGGAGGTCTTTAAACAGGCTGGATGGCCATCTGTCAGAGATGCTTTGACTGAGATTTCCTGCATGGCAGGGGGTTGGACTGGATGGCCCTTGCGGTCTCTTCCAACTCTATGATTCTATGATGTGTTGGAAGCTAGGTTCATCTGAGATTTTTATCTCTGTACAGAACAAGCTTTCATTTGTTCCTTGATCTTTTCCTCTTGTGTGTAAAGGAAACAGGTTGTCGGCAAAGCTTATGGGTGGAAATTGTTCTTTCTAATGGTGTAAAAGTTATGTGGATGGAAATCTCACATTATAATAGTACAAAGTCTTTGGGCCAGGGATGAGTTGGTGATCAAAACATCAGAAAAGCCATAGCGGCCATTCACACCATTCGAAAGAGACTGAAAAAAATATGGCACTCTGGGAGATAGGCGTAATGGGGAACAATGGTTACAGAGAGGAAATGTGAAAGTGTGGACTCCAAAATGTTAGAATGTTTTGTTCTCCTGGGCCTCACCTTCCTGCTTTTTGCTTATAGCATACTTTATGAGTGTAGTGTTTGGGATAAATATAGATGCAAATGGATGGACAATTTTACATTATGTCAGAGAGTTAGGCTATGCAAATTCCAATTTCCAACTTAGGCCTTGTCTGCACTCCTTGCACTGGCCAATGCAAGTTTAAAAAACAATTCAACAATTCAAACAATTAAAAACATTACATTATTAATATGTAAAGTTTAAAACTCTTTCAAAACAAAAACAATACAGGATCCATGTCATACAAAAACTTGGTGGCATAAAAACATCTTTACCTGCTGCCGGAAGGACAGCAGGGATGGAGCCAGCTTATCCTCTCCAGGGAGGGAGTTTCAGAGCTTGGGAGCAGCCACAGAAAAGGCCCTCTCTCCTGTTCACACCAAACGCACCTGGGAGGGTAGTGGGGCAGAGAGAAGGGCCTCTCCCAATGACCTCAAGATTCTGCGGGACTCGTATAGGGAGATATGTATAGGGCAGTGATGGGCAACCTTTTCGGCATGGTGTGTCAAAATTCGGCAAAAAATCGAGCATAACTCGCGTGGTATGTCACTTCGACAAAAAAACATAATTTACAAATGTAGGACACATTTTTGAAAAATGGAGGACACGCCAAAAATAATGATTTTTTAAAAAATGTTAATATAAATGCATGTTTCTTAGACATGGTCAAAATGGAGGACACTTTGTTATTTAAAAACAAAAACAAAATAAAATAAAATAACCAAGGCTGGGTTGTATATATTTAAAAATAAAATAAAATAAAATACCAAGGCTGGGTTGTATATATTTAAAAATAAAATAAAATACCAAGGCTGGATTGAATATATTTAAAAATAAAATAAAATAAAAAACCAAGGCTGGGTTGTATATAGTGTACAGTGGGCCCTCGGTATACGCGGGGGATCCATTCCGGATCCCCCCCCCCGCGTATGCCAAAATCTGTGTATGCTCAAGTCCCATTGACAAAATCCCCCTCCTCTCCTCTTTCCCTCCCTCCTATCTATCTATCTATCTATCATCTACCTACCATCCCTCCCTCCCTCCCTCCCCCCTTCCTTTCCTGCTTACCTGCTCCGTCGCCGTGCCGCCTCCTCCTCCGCCACCGCGGGAAAGTCTGGGTGCTGCTCATGGAGGCCAAAAGGCCTGCAGGCTGCACCCAGCTCTTTCGCGGTGGCGGCGGCAGTGAGGAGGACAAGGCCTGGCTTTGTCCTCCTTGCCTCTGCTGCTCTTAAAGAGCCAGGGGCAGCCTGCAGGCCTCCTGGCCTCCAAGCTGCCCCCGGCCCTTTAAGAGCGGTGGCGAGGAAGACCAGGTTTAGGCTTGCCCTCGCCCTCCTCAGCCCCGCCGCCGAGGAAGAAGGGCCGGGGGCAGCCTGGAAGCCTCTTGGCCTCCAAGCTGCCCCCGGCCCTTTAAGAGCAGTGGAGGTGGGGAGGGCCAGGCTTCCTCGCCTCCGCCGCTCTTAAAGGGCTGGGGGAAAGGCCAGGTGCTGCTCCTGGAGGCCTCCAGGAGAAGCACCCGGCCTTTCCCCTGGCTGTGGTGGAGAGAAGGCCAAGGAGCAGCTCCAGAGGCCTCCATCCTCCGCCACCTCTGTGCAAGGGCCGGGTGGTGGGCTGCAGGCCAAGCCAGTCCGCCATTCGGCCCCTGCACAGAGGTGCTGGTGGCAGCGAGGAGGCCCCAGGCGCTCGTCCTCCTCCTCCTCCTCTCTGCCACCACTGCTGGGGGAAAGACCAGATGCTGCTCCTGGAGGAGGAGGTGGGTGGCCGGCCAGTCGCATTAGCGGCCGCGGTAATGGGTGCATGAGCGCGCTCGGCGTGGAGGCTGGGCCCGGGACAAAGGCCCCAATTGGGGGGAACCGGGCAGGGGCCCCCAAAAGCAGGTTTGTCCCGGGGGCCGCCGCATGTCACCCCAAATGGCTACGTGTGTCAGCACTGACATGTGTGTCATAGGTTTGCCATCACTGGTATAGGGAGATCCTTCAAATAGCCTGGACCCAAGCCATATAGGGCTTTATAGGTCAAAACCAGTATTTTGAATTGTGCCCGGAAATGGACTAGCAACCAATGGAGCTGTTGCAACAAAAAAGTTGTATCCTCCCTATAGTCAGCTCCAGTTAACAGCCTGGCTGCAGCTCTTTGAACCAGCTGAAGTTTCTGAGCACTTTTCAAAGGCAGCCCCCCATAAAGCACATTAGAGTAATCCAAACACGATGTGATTAAGGCATGTACCACTGTGGCCAGGTCTGACTTCTCCAGGAACAGGCACAGTTGGTGCACAAGTTTTAGCTGTGCAAAGGCACTCCTGGTCTCCTGGGCTTCCAGGCTCAGCGCTGAATCCAGAAGTACTCCCAAACTACAAACCTGAGTTTTCAAGGGAAGTGTAACCCCCTCTAACATAGGCTGAATCCCTATTCCCAGATCTGTATTTCAACTGACCAGGAGCACCTCTGTCTTGTCTGGATTCAACTTCAATTTGTTTTCCCTCATCCATTCCATTACAGCAGCCAGACACTGGTTTAGGACAGAAACAGCTTCCTTGGAATTAGGTAGAAAGGAGTGACAGAACTGGGTATCATCAACAGATGACACCTTACTGCAAAACTCTGGATGACCTCTCCCAGAGATATTAAAAAGCATAGGGGACAGGACTGAGCCCAGAGGGACCCCACAGGCCAATGGCCAAGGAGTTGAACAGGTATCTCCCAGCACCACCTTCTGAGAGCCCCCCTCCAGGAAAGAGCGGAGCCACTGTAGAACAGTAGCTCTAAGCCCCATTTCAGAGAAGCGACTCAGAAGGATACCATGGTCGATGGCAGGGACGTAGCCATGGGGGGATCTTGGGGTCCGGACCGCCCCTTCCATTAGAAAAATGAATGGTGTGTGCTGCTGCACTGCTGCACCCAAGCCCCATTATAATGGTGGCACTTAATCTGGACCCCCCCTTCCTAAAATCCTGGCTACGTTCCTCTCGATGGTAACAAAAGCCACTGAGAAGTACAGCAAAACCATCAGGGACACACTCCCCCTGTCCAGTTCTCTGCATAGGTCATCCACCAAGGCAACCAATGCTGTTTCTGTCCAACAACCAGACTGACATGGATCTAGATAATCCATCTCATCCAAAAACGCCTTGAGTTGGGAAGCCACCACACACTCCAACACCTTGCCAAAAATGGAAGATTCACTCAGAGTTTTCTGCCACTGTCGCTCCAGTCTCCATCTCATTCGTTTCATTGCTGTCAGCTCCTTAGAAAACCAAGGGGCTGGTTTAGTTCCACTTCGTTAGACAAGACGCTTAACAGAGATCATGTCAACTGCCCTGGTAGTTTCTCCATTCCAGAGATCAACCAGGCCTTTGACAGGACCACCTGCCAAGGCAGCAGGAAACTCCCAAAGAGCCATCAGGAATACACCCTGATCCATAAGCATCCTGGGCTGGACCATCTTAATGGGTCCCCACCCCTGCAGAAGTTCTGAGTTCCAGCAAGTCTAAGCCTAACCAGAAAGTGATCTGTCCATGGCAACAGAACAGTAGAAAGCTCCTCCATTCTCAGATCACCAGCACCCCCCCTCTAGAGTGTGCCCAGTGGCATGATGAGGCCAGATACCACTTTGGACAAGCCCCATGGTTGTCATGGTGGCTGTGAAGTCCTGAGCCACTCCCAACAAGGTAGCCTCAGCATGGATGTAGAGGTCCCCCAGCAGTATAATCCAAGGAGACTCCAACACCACCCCTGAGACTACCCTGGCTAGCTCAGGAAGGAAGGCTGTTTTGCAGCAGGGTGGATGGAAAACCAACAGAATCCCTAATCTGTCCTGGCTGCCCACCTTTAAATAAACACATTCAAACCCTGTAGAAAGAGGGATGCCTGGTTAGGGGGATATTATTCTGATAGACAACTGCAACTCCACCTCCCCACACCCAAGGTCTTGTCTGCTGCTGCACAGAGAATCCTAGTGGACAAAGCTGAGAGAGAATACACCCCCCCCCCCAGCCTCATCCAATCAGGTCTCTGTCATACAGGCCAGGTCAGCTTGTTCTTTCAGGATCAAGTCCTAAATGGCAGCTGTTTTACCATTCACTGACCTGGCATTAAGCAGCAGCATTTTCAACATGGGGGGATAGGTGCCTTGGCTATCCAGATTTGGGATAGGAGATAGTTTGGGGGTGACTAACACCCTATCGTACCCCTATGATGGTGCAACTGTCTCCCATTTCCATAGCTCCCAGTCCCCTGTATACCTTCAATGGCTGCTCCCTGAGTATCATTACCTCCTTTCACTGGCTGTACATCTCCCCTCCCCACAGGACTGGTCAGTTAATTTCCCTACTTATCAAAGAGGCAGCCAGGAGACAGGCCTTCACCCTACAGTCACTCCTCAACAACCCCATGGGCAGAAGCCTTGTCCCCACAGTAGCCCCCCGCCCGGGCAGTTGCTGGTGTTGTGGAAAAACAGCCAGAAGCTCCCAGAAACTCTCTTATAGCTCTGCAGGTTTTCAGCTCAGGCAAGGAGCACACTGCTTCTCTGGGAGCTGCTGGCTGGGCCTCAGTCCTGAGAAGAGGCAGCTTCCCCTGTGGAGGTAAAGGAGTCCCTGGGTGATGGAAGAGGTGGCAGATGGGATGTACAGTCACTCAACAGCAGACAAATTCTCTCTTCTTCACTTCTAGATGGTATGTGGGATCTCCTCACTCTCTGCAGGATGCAGGATCAATTCTCATGATGCACCAGATGTTTACACAGGCATCCTGCTGGGCCATCTAGCATGTTTGCCATCACTGTGGGCCACTTACTTCGAGGTCAGAATGAAGCACCCAGTGGTGGTCACTTGGCTGAGTGCCTCTTCTGACCTCAGAGCAAGTAATCTGTGGTGGCACCAGATGCATTGGGCAGTCCAGGAGGGCACTCATGCAGACAGCTGCTGCAGTTCAGGAACAGAGGGCTCCAGATCTTCCTGAAAGATCTGGAGCAACTGTATGTTATTTTACTCCATTTTATGTCTAGTATAGCCCAACTCTGGTACAATTCATGCTGGACATTGTCAAGACTCCTTACACCAGAACTGGGGTTTGCGATCAGAACAAGATGACACCAGAACAACACAGGGGGAATGGACCTTTTGAGCCAAGCAGACAAGGTCTTTCTTTTACGATGTGGCCTTTGCTCACTACAGTGTGATTCCTTTCCAGTCTTAATTTTGAGAAGTTATGAATACTGACTGGATATATGTCACATTGATTCAGTACAAGAACAGAGAAATGGATTGTGAGGGCAGACCTGAACATCCTGAAATTAGCATCTTGGCTTCTATCTCCATCTCTGTCTCTCTTTATCTCTCATTTAAAGTTTCTAATTTTTAACACTGTGAAGATAGTCTTGAAAGTGCATATGTAATACCTGGTAAATCCAAAAAGCCAGCAGGGGGAGCTGAACTGAATTTTGATGCATTGTTATTTGATGCTTCATATGGCCAGCAAATGCAGAATAATATACACAAATCTGCAGATTTGCACAACATGCATTGCTTGTACAGATTGCAGCATTCAATTATCATCACCACAGCCATGGGTTACACAAAGTTTTTTTTCTTTACCTGGGATATATGTACATTTTTTTAAAAAAAAATGCATATTGGCAGTCGAGAACACAGTAGCAATTAAATAATCTGATTGGCTTCACCTAGTGAAAAGCAGAATAATTTTTGCTTCCTTTTGATATGTTATTTTCTTTGCCTTATCCTCACCTTATTTTTGACAACTAACTTTACTTTTCACATTTTTTTTTTTAAATTTGGCATTCAGGTTCAGTATATGCAGCTCTGTTTGGGTAGAAAGCAAATGCTATACATGTAGAAGTGTTGCCTTAATTATTAGCATGTTATGTATTTTGGATTTTGTACTTTGTATTTTTATTAGGCATTATGCTATGTAATGTACTTTGGATTATGTTTGTTGTATTCTTTATTCTTTATTTCTGCTTTTGTATAATTATTTTATTGTTATTATGTTTGTTGTGCTACAATTGGTGGGGAAGCTGTTTTTTTCTTATTCAATACCTTTCTTTTGTAATCCGCTTTGATTTCACAAAGAAAAAGTGGAATATAAATAAATCATTTATTTATTATTACATATACCCTCAGATCTTACCTGGGATGGAATCAAGGCATCGAGTATTTGGGAACTTCTATATATGAACCTTTGGGCATGTACATTTTATTAAAATATCTAATATGGGCTTATGTTGTCACTGACTTGGATAATACTGTTTCAATAAAATGTACGCTAAGGGATGAGTGTGACTTGCAGTGAAAGAGTTGGATATGCTCAAATTATAATTTTCATTAATAATGATGTCCACTAGCTTCTATATATCTAATCTTCAATTAACTTTTCAAAAGATCTCTTAACAGGTTAGAGAAGCACAATTTCCCCTTGAAGAACCTGTGCTGGTTTGACCTGAGAAGGTTATACAATTACTGTACCAGCATGTCCTTAATTAGACTCTCCATAATTTTCCTTGGCATGACAGTCTGTGTGAAAGGTCTGCAGTTTCTAAAACCTCTTGAAGGTGATCTGTACCATATGTATCTGTTCTCCCAGTCTTGAATCTCGTCTGTGCTTTAGTACAGAAATAAAATGAATTGTGAGAAGTATTACATCTCCATCCTGATAAACTGGTTCCCCACCCCATCTCCTAAAAGAAATAACTTGCTCTAGGAACTACCATTTTGTCCCAAAATCAAAATCAGACCATTAAGTTGGGTAAAGACTCCTTACAAATGGAGTCAACTGAGATGGGGAATTCAGGAAGTCAGGAATGATTGCCACTGTGGTTGTGTACCTCCAAATCTGAAATAGCCCAGTAAGGGTATAATTTCAGGTTGAATGTCAATTTAAAGTACAAGTGGACCACAATTGTAACTATTCACCTTTTTAGCAGATGCAGTGGGATATTGCTTTAACTCTTTCTGTCTGACTATTGTAAAATGAAGTGTCCACATGAAAAACTATAAACAGGAAGAGGAGTTATCTTGCTTACATCTACACTTTTCTTCCAAAACTGGGGTCATGATATTTTAAAAAAACACAACGATACAGATAAAAACATAGAAGAGTTACTGTATTATAAACACAATTTAACAGTTGTTGATATTAAAACACAACTGAATTAAAAACAATTTTTAAAAAACACATCAGTGAAAAGCATCTAGTAATATGGTTAAGAGTTTTACTTGATCTGATACTTGATCTAGGTATGCATAGTACAGTAAAAACTATTCAAAGAATCAGAAAGTGGAGTGAAGAAAATTATACTTCTAGTTGTATAGCTGCAGCAGAATAAGTGGTAGAAAGATGAAACATGCCATATCTCACTGATCCATATATTTATCCAGAATAACTTACTGCACTAGTTTTCACAAAGGTTGCTATCCTACACAAAGATGATCTTGTGGGCAAAATGTCCAGTGTGAAGCCATTCTTCTACTTGAGAGACATGAGACTTTGACATATGTAAATGGCATGCAGGACAGCAACTATAGGCCTCATGAAGCCACAGCTCTGACATCCTTATTATAAGGCCTAACTGTCTGCCCACACGTATTATAACTTCGAAGACAATTCACAGAACCCAGCTGCCATCAAAACACATCCTCCCAATTGTGGGTTTCTGTCTGCAACCAAATCTATTTTTATCTCTCTTTCTTTGAAAGAAATATACAAAATCTGACTGAACTGGGGAAAGGTTCATTTGCTGCTAACATTCTGAAAACTGTCTGCTTACAAACATGATTGTGCTTCCCTTTCTTTCTTTCTTTCTCTCTCTTTCTTCTTCTTCTTCTTCTTCTTCTTCTCCTTCTTCTTCTTCTTTTGGTATCCAACTTTTCCATTCCTGTACTTTCAAAAGCATGAATGCAAATAATATGCTAAATTTTTAAAAATACTTATGATACAACCAGTTCTGCCATACACATCTGTACCTGCAGATCAGAGCACGTGGACTGTAGTGTAAGTCTAACAAATTCTTTCCCATTTAGTCTCCCTCTGAAAATCTGGCACAGGAGTAGGAGGGAGGTGAATGTGAAATAATATTATAAACAACATAATAAATACATTTTAGGGAATTGTATCGCCTGCATGATGGAGTGAGCTCCCATCACCAGTCCCAACTTTTGCCAACCTAGCAGTTTGAAAGCATGCAAATGCAAGTAGATAAATAGGTACCACTCTGGTGGGAAGGTAAGCAATGTTCTGTGCAATCATGCTGGCCACATGATCATAGAATAGTCTCTGATGATGCTGGTTCTTCGTCTAAGCAACAGAGATGAGCGCTGCCCCCTATGGTCAGTCATAATTATGTTCATAATGTGTTTAATTATGTTGCAAAAATCATAATTCAGTTTCACAAATCTGGACTTTTAGTGATGTCTGCATTGAGTCTGTATTGTAGCAGTCTCCAACTGGTAAATCAGGAAGTACATAGTCTGAAAGAAACTTGTTGGTCTATGATGGTGGCAGTGCATTGTGGGATCAATGTGATGTAGTGGTTAGAGTGTTGGATTGAGTCTCAGGAAATCCAGGTTCTAATCCCCATTCACCCACAAAGATCACTAGTGACTTTCAGCCAGCCGCTGTCTCTCAACCTTCTTTCGCAGAGTTGTGAGAATAAACTGGTCAGGAGGATGAATATCATATAAGCCTTTTTAGGTTTCTTGGAAGAAGAAAAAAACAGGGATATAAATATAATAATCTAAAAATGTTTGACTATGGTTAAACTGGGTTGCTATGATTAGCACAGCCTGAAGCTACACAAACAAAAATCTAAAATGTTCCTGATGCAAAAACATGGAGACTTCTTGAAGAAGCCATTGTTTTCGGCCTACAAAGAGGCCTGTGACCTCACTGGAATGGAGACATATGGATTGCAAAAGAGGGGTCCCTATTGAGTTACAAATAGACTTTAAATTTCCTGGACTTTGAAAGGTTCCCTATCCCTGCTTGGCCAAAAGGAGGAAGAACCTGCTTACAAAAGATATCCTCACCATCATATCATCTTTACTAAGGACTGAAATAATGTGCAGGCATCTGATTAACATCTCCAATTGTTCTTTTTCTCCTGTTTGGTTTGTAACATCTTGCCTGATGAAGAAGCCTATGGAGCTTCGAAAGCTCGCAACAAGTATATTGTACATTTCGGTTGGCTAATAAAAGGTATCATGACAAAGGTACACTTCCACTGCTAGAAGTGTACCTTTTCCCTGGAGTGCAGATTAGTGGCTTTTGAAAAGAAACTAGTTGACAACAACACAGCAATTTATGTAGCTTCCTCCATATATATGCCTACCCCTTCCCATATGCTCCCTGGATATTAGATAAGTAATATTGGCGGGATATAGACCACCCAAAAAGGGCGGTTTATCCACACCTTGTTTTGATGCGTGAGGGAGCTGCAGCGGACAAACCACGCGGCTCCCTCGCACAGCAAAAAGAACCCTTAAAAAGCAGGTTCTTCTCGTGACATGTTTGTGACACTGCAGTGCGCCAATGGCGCACTTGTGATGTCACAATGACACCAGGACGTGCGGACACTAAGTGTCTGTTGTGTCAAAATGGCGGCATCCGTGTGTACAGGGCGCCGCCTTTTTGACGCCCCTGTCACGTGCTAGGAGTGAGGCCAGTATGGGCAGTGCACCTTCGGCCAACCCCAGCACGTGACGGGGCGCTGTAAAGGCTTGTCTGGATTGGGCCATTATTTCAATTTTACATTTTCTGTCACTAATTGATGGTTCTGAAAGTACATGGGAGCTGATTAGGGAAAGTAAGCTCTATTTATAGACATGTGTCAATTAAAGCTTCTGACTGCTAAGGTCTTTTTTTACAGTGTCTTTTTACACCTGCCCAGCCCTCCTATTGTTCCTCACACTCTGTCTAGTTGGCATTTGGGAATATGTGGAAGAAGGCTGGAGAAACATAGAATTCAGTGTCTAGTTGAAGCAGCCTATCTGCATTGAACAGTGCAAAGACTGAGCTGGGATCCTACTCTAGCTGGCCTTTCTGCAGCTGTGTATGTGTGCCTAAAACAGGCAAAGTAAACAGCAGCTGCCCTCAGCATCTTGTACTGTACATGTTTGAAAAGAAAAATAGAGATAAAAGGGGAGAGGAGATAAGCAGATGTGAGAAAGCTAAACATTTGCTTGTGCCAGGTAATGGAAGCATGCTTCACTCAGTAAAACTTCTATTTCATGCCCAGATTGCCCACAGCATTGTGCTAGTGTTATATACTTTATATATGTTACATGTAATACTGTATTTTCTGGCGTATAAGACTACTTTTTAACCGAGGAAAATCTTCTCAAAAGTCAGGGGTCGTGTTATACACCGGGTGTCATCTTACAGGGCAGGTGCTGAAACGTCTGAGCCAGACTGGAGAATCTGCGGTCGACGCATATGGTGGGGGGAGTTCAAAAACGGCTGTGGCCATATCCCCGCCGTATCTGGTGACCGTATGAAAGCAGCAAGGGCGGCGTTGTACAAGTACGGTAGAAGAAAATCCATTCACCAGGATTCGTGGAAAGAAGTGACTTAACACGGTCCTGATGACCAGGTGAGGAGGCACCTCACTGGGGAGGTGTAAGTGAAGGGTGGAGCAAGCTGCAGGCATCCAGGATGCCTCGGGTATGGGGAAAAAGAGCCATGTTTGCACTATCACTCTGATAGTCTTGGAGACAGGGAGGGCTGGGCAGGCAAGGAGAGCTGACAGGGAAAGTTAAATGTATCACAAAACAACAGATCTCAGAATTCCACAGTACTGAGCCATGGCAGAGAAAACCATGTCAAACTGAATTAATTCTGTAGTGTAGTTGCAGTCTGAATCTCCAGCATGCACTGATAGAGCTGGGAAGTCATTTTTCCAGCCCAGTGGCTCCCAGTTGTTGGATCACTGTGGCCCTACTTCCAGCTGCCAGACCACAATTGACAGTAGTATCTTCTGGAATACTATTTTACAAGGCACACTGGTTAGACACATCGTTAAACGATGGACGAACAAACCAACATGTTCCTTTTTCTTCACTCCTCTTGTCATGTTTCTCATGAGTGTCACATAGATCAACATTCCAGTCCACCTTATTATTTTTGGAAAGTGCTACAAACTGCCAGACTGGAAGATCAACAAAAGTTGAAGTGCAGCATTTGTCAGTGTTGTGAATGATGAAGTAACCATGGCATAATTTCACTCCTCCACTTCAGTATTTTTCTAGATCTGTTCTTCATTGGGAAATTTTCATCTGATGCAACTATAAATCTGTGCTCCAGCACATAGAAAGGGACTAATAGAATGAAAGTGTAGCAGCAAGCATCTATCAAATACGGTGAAGATATTCATTAGATTGCATTCTCCACGTACCTTGACATCAATATAGAACATTATAAGTATAACCTGATGAAAATACTGTGAAGTTTTTGAAGTCCATATCTTTGCTTTCTCTACCATTGCAGTGTCACAGTAGTTAATCAGCTTCCTCATTAGTGATGACAGTAGAATTTTGAAAATAAGGGTTTCAAAATACAAAATCTTATTACAGTATATATTACATCCATGCATACTCTAAGGAAAAAATTCTTCTCTTGGAATGTTCAGTGATACTATTGTGACTTTTTGTGGTGTGAAATATGCATTCATCAGATTGCACAGCCCAGACTTTCATAAGGTTCTCAAAGCCAGCAGATGCTGTCATTGTGTGTTCAGAAACTGGTCAGTCTATACCTTGGCATCTAAGCAGCCCCTAGGCTAGGACAGTCCAGATTAGAGAAACAGGTACACCCTGTACATAGGGCATGCAGTTTGATGTTTAAAACAGTTTTTGAGTCTTACCATCAGAATGAGGGAGGTACTTTTTGAAAACACTTGTGCAAGCATATAGTTTGCGTATCTTTTGAAGGCTGATGTCCAGTGCTCTTGCTAGAGGTGCATTCCCTCAATCCAACACTGCTATTTCTGATTGGCTCTGAAAAAGGTGTGCGTGCCATCCAGAAATTTAGCATTCATACAGAAAACATAATGGTTCAATTTAGAACACTCTCAACTAGAGAATTTTGTTTCTAGAGTATTCTTGTATGCTTGTAATTTCTGCTCCTATGAAATCCTGGGATTTGTAGTTTGTTGTGGCACTTGAGTGCTCTGACAGAGAAGGCTAAATATCCCACAGAACTACAAATACCAGAATTAGTGTAGATGCAACCAGAGTGAATTTAATTGGTATTTAAGTTAAAGCATGACCTGTTTCCATAGGACAGTGTTTGTAACAGTACTCTTAAGTCCAGGATGTGCTGAAGCTTTATGTAATGTTTACTGGAAGATTCTTCAGTCCTGCTGCAGTCATGCAACCACATTCCTTTGGTCAAGCCAGAAGTACTGAAAGTAGCTAACTCATTGCATGTGACTACAATGGACCCTTGTTTTACATGGGGGATCCGTTTCAGACCCCCCCCCCCCATGTAAGGGAAGCACTGTGGGACCAAGTCTCATTGATTTTAATGGTGGCATGCTCCCGTGCACCATGGGCACACGTGCTGTTAAGAGGGCAGGTGCTCACCATCCACATGACCTTGAATACCCATATGGCAAGCCTGAGTACGGTGCGGGCACATTGTACTTCCTCCTACGGGAAGGGGTGCAAAAATATGGCAAATGGAGAATAATATGGAATTTGTAGAACATGATGGAAGCATTCTAAAGTCACTGGGTTTTACAAAAATTAATTATACTTTTAAGACAATAAGTGTTTTCGTTAATATTTTGCACCTTTTCCAGATGTGAATTATTGAAAAATTGTAAACTAGAGACCTTTGGCTGGCAAATTCTCTTTCTCCTTCTGGAGATGTTTTATCTTTAAATAATTCCAGTACTGAGGAGGAGAAAAACTGCTAGGCCAAATCAATATTTGTCTTCCTGTTTTTGGACACAAGGCTGTGATTGTCTGAGAGGGATTTCAGTGCCCCTTCTTTCAGCATGGGTCCATCTGACATGCAGATTGTGGAGGGAATGGTTCATGTACTGTTCCCTTGAGGGCAGTTTAATGAGCACAGCAGAACCAGGTCAAGAAAAGTGCAGTGCATTTAATGCTTATATTTTATGGAAAGCCTGCCTGGTCTTTTCTTTTCTTCCTCCACAAGATGTTCTTTTCTTCCTCCACAAGATGTTAGGCCTCTTGAAATTTCTCCTCTTCTCTAGACATTTTTCTAGAGAAGTGTTGGTTATTTTCAGTTTGCTGAAAACTACTTGCAGTTTATGGCATGAAGGGGTGGGAATTGTGTGACCCACCAGATGTTGCTGGACTGCAGTTCCCAGCAGCCCTAGCCAACATAGGTACTGTGATGAAACATCTGGAGGGACACACAATTCCCACCTCTTGGTTTAATGCATCTTAAGAGGCCTTTGGAACTATCTGCTTCCCCCACTGATACTTGTCATTTGCAATAGGTATGAGTTTGGTTTCATGTCATCTCTCTGTATGTTAGAATAAGTAGAAACTGCATGAGCTGCTCTGGTTAGCTACAATAAGTTGTGCCTTTATGTTTTGTTCCTAATAAGAAGGAAGTTGTTCAGCTCATTTTTAGAGAATTGACCCTGGGTGTCTGTTCTCTCATTCAGAGGTTTACGAGTGGAACCCTCTCCACTATATGTAATCCTTACATTTATATTGTTGAAAGTGATTTTTTTAAGCAGTTGGTGTGTTTTTTAAAAAAAAAAAAAAGATTGAAAAAGACAAAAACAGAGAAAGAGGAAGAGCGGCAGAAGCATTTAAATGTTAGTATAATAATAATTTTTATTGACCTGATCACAACCAGAAAATACTTGAATTAAGAAGTCCCTAGAACTGTTATCAAAGGGCTGGAACAAATGGCCAGGAAGGGAGAACCTGAAGCTGCCTATGCTGAAGACACATTGGGGCTTCAGCAAACACATGCCACAGCCCCAGCCCCAATCTGCCCTGAACCCAGGCCAAATAGAAGTGGAAAAGATCTGCTCCTATTTGGGCTGGGAAAGAGCTGCCTTTTACAGTCTGCCACAGCCTCAAGGCAGCTTCAAGATGGCATGTGGTGTGTAAACACCGTGCCACCAGAGCATCTTGAAGCTGCCCACATCTTGTTATAGGTGGCTATTGGGTGGCTTTAGAGTGTGCGTCATGTAAACACTGCACTCCCATGACACTTCAAGACAGGCTTTAACTGGCCATCTGTTTCAACCCAAAACCTGATTTGGGATTGCAAAATACAAATATTTTGGGATTATCTCTATTTCTGTTTGCAATAACTTGTAGAAGGCATTGGAATGGGTAGGAATCATGTGGTTCAGGACTGGAGTGTACATTTGGACACACACAACTATTACTTTAAAAATTTCTTGAAGTTGTTTGTAAACTTGTGTTTTTTGAATGCTGATCTTAGAGCAGATAGGTACATGGAAGCCTGAGGAAGCACTCCATCCCTAGAATTCACTATCAAAGAGAAGATTTTATACATCCAGTAGTAAACCTCACCATATCAATTTCACTTGGTGAATATCTGTATCATTCCATGTGATGAGAAATGGCATTACACAGCAGGGTAGCCCCTGTGGTTTTTTTCTCCTATAATAAATTCTGACCTGCATTATTTGGAGGTAAATTCAAATAATATATATTTCATAGAATCATATTTCATAGAATCATAGATTTGGAAGAGACCACAAGGGCCATCCAGTCAAACCCCCCTGCTATGCAGGAAATCAGAATCAAAGCATACCTGACAGATGGCCATCCAGCCTCTGTTTAAAGACTTCCAAGGAGGAAGACTCCACCACTCTTCCAGGGAGTGTGTTCCACCGTCGAACAGCCCTTACTGTCAGGAAGTTCCTCCTAATGTTGAGGTGGAATTTCTTTTCCTGGAGCTTGCATCCATTGTTCCAGGTCCTGTTCTCTGGAGGAGCAGAAAACAAGCTTGCTCCCTCCTCAATATGACAGCCCTTCAAGTATTTAAACACGGCTACCATAGCACCTCTTAACCTGTGCAATATCTGGTTTTGTTTCACCATCAGCAGAACATAGGCGCGTTACATACCGCCCAGAAGGGGCAGTCTCGCACCGCTGCCAGTTGCTCCGCGAAGGAGCCGCAGCAGTCAAACCGCGCGGCTACCTAGCGGAGCAAAAAGAAGCCCCAAAATTGTGCTTCTTTCCTCGGCGTGGATATGACGCCGAAAGGTGCCAATGGCACACTCGCAGCGTCATATGTGCTATGCATCGTGCGGACACAGTGCGTCCTCTACGTAAAGATGGCGGCCCCCGTGTGGAATGGGCGCCGCCATTTTGTATGGACTCGGTCCGTATTAGGGTTAGGGGTGTCCAGAAGGGACACCCCTTTCTAACCCTAATACGGACCCAGTCTGTACTATAGGCCCATTTGTAACGGCCATAGTTAGTGGTAGACACAGTTTTTCTCCAAATCAGAATCCAAAATCTAAGTCAGAAATGGAATATTACTTAAAATTGTAGTTTTAATTTTGTGTTTGGGTAACAGTATAATTTGAAAAGGGTAGCCGTGTCAGTTTGTTGCAAAAAAACAACAACAACAGAAACAACAAACTGATCTGCTTTAGTATAAATTACACTGCAGTCCATTTCATCAGGTGCCTGAAGTGTTAGCCAGAGGCATGTTATATATATATATATATACAGTACCCATTGGGATAATGGGGAGCAACTAAAATGTCAGACCAAGTTTGCTTCTGAGCCACCTGAATGAAATGAAGCTGATGAAGCCAGGATAACTGTAACATTTTAAAGTAAATAGTGAATAATCCATAATAATTATATATGAAACTGGCAATAAAACCAAGCCCTATGAGGAACGACTTAGGGAGCTGGGGATGTTCATCCTGGAGAAGAGAAGGTTAAGAGGTGATATGATAGCCCTGTTTAAATACTTGAAGGGGTGTCATATTGAGGAAGGAGCAAGCTTGTTTTCTGCTGCTCCAGAGACTAGGACCCAGAGCAATGGATGCAAGCTCCAGGAAAAGAGATTCCACCTCAACATTAGGAAGAACTTTCTGACAGTAAGGGCTGTCCAACAGTGGAACACACTTCCTTGGAGTGTAGTGGAATCTTCCTCCTTGGAGTCTTTAAACAGAGGCTGGATGGCCATCTGTCGGGGATGCTTTGATTTGGATTTCCTGCATGGCAGGGGGTTGGACTGGATGGCCCTTGCGGTCTCTTCCAACTCTATTATTCTATGATTCTAAATACTGGAGGGTGCTACTATATATAATAACAGCAGTAAGATTAATAATAGCCAAAAATTGGAAAAATAAAAATATACCATTGATAGATAACCGGTTACAAAAAATAAATGAATGTAGACAGATGGATAGACTCTCATATATTATTAAAAATAAGTCAGTGATGAAATTTGAAAAGGAATGGTACCCCATAATAGATTATTGGGGTGAAAACATGGGGAATAAAGAAAGAACTATTAAGAAATTAGACTGTATCATAAAAAGAGTAGATAATTCTGGAAAAAGAAAGGACATCAGGAAACAGAACATGATAAAGGTGTTTAAAATGTTTTAACAATTTACTTAGGGTTTTTTTCCCCATAAGGAAATAAAAAGATAGGCTAACTTTTAAAGGTAAGAGAAAACAGAGGGGAACATTCATTAGATACTATTTTTCATAGGTAAAGACAAGTAAAGAATAATAGAATCATAGAGTTGGAAGAGACCACACAGGCCATCCAGTCCAACCCCCTGCCATGCAGGAAATCCAAATCAAAGCATTCCCGACAGGTGGCCATCTAGCCTCTGCTTAAAGACCTCCAAGGAAGGAGACTCCACTACACTCCGAGGGAGTTTGTTCCACCGTCGAACAGCCCTTACTGTCAGGAAGTTCCTCCTAATGTTCATGTGGAATCTCTTTTCCTGTAGCTTGCATCCATTGTTCCGGGTCCTGTTCTCTGGAGCAGCAGAAAACAAGCTTGCTCCCTCCTCAATATGACATCCTTTCAAATATTTAAACAGGGCTATCATATCAGAGTTTAAGACCAATTATGTTATTGAAGGATAAGGTTCATAATAATCATTTAGAATATGTTACAGACAGAACAAGGGAACTGAGAGTTTAAAGTGAAATCTGTACATAAGAAACTGACAAATGAAAGTGCTTGGATGGAATTTATATGATATTTTAATGAAATAATATTAATAAATATAATTTTAAAAACAACAAGATGCTATTATGTATGATCTATTACATATGACCTATTATGTATGATTGTTACCTATTACATATGACACTCACTCCAAATCTATGTGCCTTTTGGTTGATGCAGATCCTTCTAAAAGAATATAAAAAGTCCCTTATTAACTGTAATAGCTTGTGGATCCAGTCAGTACTCTTCACACTGGGCTCCTGGTTACATCTGCTATAATTATGTGTGCACGGTCTACCTCCTTTCCTCCCTGTCTGCTTGTATGTAGGACCTCTTGTTATATTCAGTTTAATGATGGGTCCAAGACCTCTTGCTTCCTGCCCTCAGCCCCCCTGCCTGACTGCGCGAGTAGGCCTTGTTGTTACCGTCAGTGTAATTATGGGTGTTTGGCCTCACTCTCTTCACCCAAGGTGTAATTTACTTTATATAAAGTGTGGTCCCACCCCTCTGAAGCTGCTGTGCTCCAGCTGTTCATCGTATGTGTAAATTGTTGCTATTCTGAGTACTGAATGGAAGCAGGAAGGGGCTCAGAGAGGAGGTGGGAAGATGAACAGGTCTATGGGTGAAGCTGTGGCTGCTTAGAAGGATTTGTCTGTTTGCTCTCTTAGAATCTTAATGGGATTTTGGCTTCTGATTTCACTGAATCCAAGATTTCATTTTATGCCTTATTATTACTCCCTAGCAAACACGTCCCATTTCAAGTCACTAAAGTTGCAACCAGTCTTTGGTCAAGATATTATACCTCTCTTTGCACATAGTTCACTGCTGCAGTAGACAACCAAGCACCTTGGAAGCTTCCCTACCAATGGCAATATTTTTCCAACAGGGCATGGCAGGCTAGTCTCTCATAGAATTTGCTAGCCATGTGACCAGAGCATACCAGTGTGGGCTTGAAACCCTGTGCATAACTCTGGGCTCCAAAGGGCAGGTTGCTAGAGCCACAGTTAACATCTTAGTGTTTGGTTAGGATCTGCCATTTCAATCCATTGGTTTAGGTCTTGTCATCTAGAGCAGCTTAAAAAAAAACTTGCTCAAAAAACTTACAGGTATTTGAAGAGGCCATTATATCATCTCAATCTTCTCTTCTCTATGATAATAAATAGACCCCACCACACAAGACTCAGGTCAAAAACACACTGCAGAAATAAAGTGGTTTGAGACCACTTTAACTGCCCTGGTTCAATGGTAGGGAAGTCTGGGAACTGTAGTTTTGTGAGACATGTAGCTTTCTCTGTCAGAGAGCTCTCGTGTCCCAATAAACTAAAATTCCCAGGATTCCCTAGCAGTGAGCCAGGGTAGTTAAAGTGGTCTCAAACTGGATTGTATCTGCAGTGTGTTTTGGACCCCAGTTTCTAGATCCATTAGCCTACAGTAGTAAACTGCTTAGACACTGCTTAGCCGGTATGAAGCGGTATATAAATGAAGGTTGTTTGTTTGTTTCATTACTATCTCAGACCAGTTTTCCCCCACCCTCATCGTGACCTGTTTCTGCAACACAGTCCCAAAGCCCCAGTTGAACTGCAGACTGTCTTCATGACATGAGCCCAGTTTACATCAAATTCAGGCCATTCCTGTCTCTACCATTTTAAAGAAATTTACCTCTTTCTCTGGATTTTCCAGATTGATGCGAGATGGCTGTTTATACAGCATCCCGCTTTGCTGCCCTTGCTGCCACCGCTGGCATGAATTGCTCCCTCTGAGGTCACAACAAGGCACCCAGCCATATGATCGATACTAAGTGCCTCATTTGTTACAGCCGAGGGAGTGATCTGCACCAGCAGTGGCGCTGAAAAGCACAGTGGGACATGTATGCAGAATTGTAGAGGAACTGACAGTGAATTGGAAAAATGGTTTATTGATAGTTAAAGAGGAAAAAATTGGCTACAAGAAACTGTTAAAATTAAAAATACAAATGTAAAAGAACAACAAATGAAAATGATTGTAAGCTGGTATAGGACACTACATCAGTTAGCATTTATAAATTATAAATTTTCAATCAAAATGTTGGCATGTATGTGGAATGAAAGGCATTTATATACATATGTGGTGGGAATGCCTATTTGTTCAAGAATTTTGGATAGAAGTTAAGGAGCAGATAAATATAATAATAGGGACAGAAATACAATTAAGCAGAAAAATATTTTTAATTTAGGGGGATTGGATTTGGATAGAAATCAAATATATGTAACAAAACAAACTTTTAAAGCTGCCCATGCACTTTGGATAGAAAAAGGAATCTAATTGGAACAAATCTCATTTGTTTAAATATATAAAAGAATAGGTATTATTTGATTTCCTTAGGCAAAAAAGGCTTAAATCTATTGGACAAAGCAATAAAGAATCATGGAAAGATAAATGGGAAATAGTGATTAAGAAAGTAGAAGAAAAAACGAAGTGTGAAGTTAAAAAAATTAATTAATGATATTTTCATATCTCCGAGAATAACTGTTAATTTGTATGGAATGTATAGTTTCACTGTGTCTCTTTGTGGGAGGGGAGAGAGGGAGCAAAAAGGGGGGTATATTATGAATTATGCATCATATAATTTATACTACATAAATAATACATTTAATTAATAAAAATTAGAAGGTTTTTTAAAGTAGTATAGCACAATGTTTGTAGACAGCCACCCTGTGTTGCCCAGAATGTGGAAGTAACGAAGGGAATTGGGGGCTATTTGGGGGTCAGAACATGCCAGTGTAGGCCAGCCCTCAGTAATCCTCTTGGGGGGGGGGGAAGATTTATAGTATACTTCACTATTTAGTACATCACAGCATGTTGGCTCAGTAGGGGGCACGCATAATTTGGGCTATTATGCTTAGACACGTCCATGCCTTTTGCCTGCATATGCTGTCCTCAAAATATCCCTTCCCTTTTCTTTTCTCTGCACACTGCAGTTGAACATTTCCTTCATTAATTAACAATAATTTCTCATTACATCTAAAGCAAGTTACCAGGAGTGAAATAAGCTGTGGTCTTAAACTACAACTTGAAATTTATAGTGAGGGCCAAAACAGATGGCTCTAAAGGGGTGGCTTAATGGTGCCCCTTTGAATGTTGGGTTGGGGCCTAAGCAGTTGCACGCCATGCCCCAATCCGGCTGTTTGCCAGTGCAAAAAGAATTGGCAGAACGCTGCTCTTTTTTGAGCCGGCAAAATGCTGGTTTTTCTGTTGCCACAGACAGCACTCCTGCAGCATGCAGCATTGAAACGCCATGCCGCCAGAGCACCACAAAGCGGCCCCTATGTGGTTGGGTGGGTGGCTTCATGGTGGCTTCCTGCCAAGTTTGGGGTGTGCATCATCTAAACAACATGCCCCTAAGCTGCCAGGAAGCTGCCCAGCTGATCAGACAGGGGTGGCTTCAAGCCTCTCTGGGGGCATGGCATTTTTATGATACACGCCCCTGAAGTGCCCAGAGGCTGCCTGGGGGTTACATTGGGGCTGCCTAAGGCAGCCCAAAGCCAAACCAAATAGGTGCAGATCTTTTCCGTTCCTATTTGGGCTGGCAGTGGAGGGTGTCTTCAGGACCATGGTGTGTTTTTCCCATGGTCCCAAGGCGTCTTCAGTGGGGAGGCTTGAAGCCACCCCTTTGTGGCCAACAGTTTTGGAATAAGATGAATGATTTCAACATGCTTTAGCCATTTGTCCACCTGGGAAGAATGGAGATTCAAAATTGTGAGATTCAGTATCGGATTATTGTGCCATTGTATTTCCCATTTCTGTGCTTGGCTATGAAAATCTGGTCAGTGAAGAAAGCAGAAGGAGAAAGAATAGTGTGATTACAATTAATACAGTATTTAAATACATGTATTATGCTTCTTCCTTTATGAACTTAGAGCTTACTGTTCCTTGAATGAAGTGTACTGATGTCAGATTTCATCCTCTCTTTCAGGTCAAGATACAAACGAGTCCTGTTCCTCCAAGTCTAATTCAGCAATAGCAACAACTCCAGATTCTTCAAACCTACCCCATAGCTCTCAAAAACAGACTACAGGTGTGAAGGAAGAAGATCCATCTCAAGAACATTCAGCATCTCACAGATCCCTGGTGAATGGAATGTCCTCTTCAAAAACAAAATCTGAGGATGGCTTTGCAGTAGTGACCAAAGCTGTGACACGTAGGTTTTGCCCTCCTCACTTTTTCTGTCTCTTTCTCTCCCTCCTCTTAATCGCCCATCTCCATGCACCGCTAAACCAAATGTAAGGAGAATATTCATCTTGAGATAAATGGACAAAATTTACATTTCCAAAACTGAGGCTGACAGCCTGGAAGAAAATCCATAGTGGTGGAATTGACAGTGACTTGTTACAATTTGGCTTTTTAAAACTGATTTAAACATCTTTGTTTCATTATTTCTTCCAAGTTCTCCTGCCACTGGAAATTTGGGAGGTCCTGCCAGACAAATACTCGCACCCACATTAGGGATGTAAATCTTGGTTTACTTTTTTTTCTCATGTGAAATAATGTATAATTTCAAACACTTTCACCCTACTGGGTGAGATATCAAAAATTCTAATACATATTGGAATTCTCCAGTATTCTCATATTGGGCTTTATTGTTGTTGTTGTTGTTGTTGTTGTTTTTGTTGTTGTTGTTATTATTATTATTATTATTATTATTATTATTAACCTTTATTTATAAAGCACTGTAAATTTACACAGCACTGTACATACAATCTTTTAGTTAGACGGTTCCCTGCCCTCGGGCTTACAATCTAAGAAGACATGACACAAAAGGAGAGGAGAGTGGTAGTGGGGAATGGGATCAGGTCCAGCAGTTCTTCTCTACCTCCGAGGCCTGGACCAAGGCAGATGGACTGGAGGAAGGGCTTGGCTTCTTAATTAATGGTTAATTAATTTATTTCTTCCCCTCTTCTCTTCTCTTCATTCTTTTTCTTTTTACAAAAAATGGTTTGTGCAAAAATTCCATAGATTTTTACATTGTAAATCCTGTTTTGCACAGACACACAAAAACTTGGGCATAACACAAGTGTGCAATTGCATGAATGGATACAGTGTGAAAGCATTTGGCAGAATTGTGTGAGTGTACCTCCTCAAACCACTTATTTCCCCCATATGATAATTTCCATAGTCTAGTGCTCAAACCACTACACCATGCTGCCCAACATGGCTTACAAAGGCTAAAAACAAGATTAGCTGTAAAAAAAATTGACAACATCATTTACGTTTCTATCCATCATTCCCTGGAATGGCCAGGGATGGATCCAATGTCTTGGAACATTCTAATCAGAGAAAATTATGATTACTTCTTGGCTCTTTAGGTAGAACAGTGCTGTATGTGATGGCACTGGCAATATTAACTAAAAAAGAAAAAAAGCATCACTGTCTGCCTCTACTAGTGATAATTCCTCGCATCCCTATCAAGCTTTTGTACATCACCCCCGCAAAGAATTGCAGAGATTGCACACTCCCATTGTCTCCCCCAAAACATCTCACCACTTGTGAATATGTCAGCAAATAGAGGGGGAGGTCTTCATTCAGCTATAATTCTACAGGCAAATAAGTGCCCTCTTTTTAAAAAAAAAAAAGGAATCAAATAGAAGTAATTAAATTGTCAAAGAGCTATTAATTACATTAATATGAATACTGTGTTTTGTTTCCAATAATAAAAGATCTCTAGCTCTTAGCAATTTTTCCAGTGCTTTCTACTATCTCTTTGACTTAAACTGATTGTTTCCCTAGATATAGACAATTTTTCTGTTTGGCAAGCTTTTGTCATCCACTCTTTTAGTCATGACTACTTTTTGAGTTCTGCTAGTATCTACCAATAATCACTCTTGCCTCTATTATAAAGGATAGTGCCCTGATGGTATAACCTCATTTAGGAGTGCAGTCAATAAAACCTAAGGAGCTAAACATGTGTTTATAATATTACATCAGACTGTTGATTTCCTTAATAATTTTCATCCAGCACATGTTGTACAGATTCCTTCTCAGAACAATTTTTGTCAGTTGTTCCCCACTTTGAGTTCTTAAAGATTCTTGGATCTCTGACAAATTTATGGCAAATAGTCTGCAGCAATTCTGGGATTTGTACCCTGACAACCTCTGGAGGGCCAAAGTTGGGAGTCACTGTATGCAGGTTCAATTGATTTAAAATTTCATAAATTGAATGATACTCCCACTCATGCATTATGTTTTAGTCCCTCCCTCCCTCTCTCAGATTTTTAAAATTGAGATCATTAATGGGAAATCAGTGTCCGCCCCCCCCCAGTTGTTGTTGGGACTACAGGAAGGTAAGCAACATAGGGCTGTAGCTGACAGGCATCCATCCATTTTTGCAAACCTCATAGCCTCCCAGGGGCTCCTAGGATCCAAAAAATAATGTTTTGCTTTAAAAGGGTAATTGCCACTGGTGTGCATGTCTAGGAGCTGGCAGCTTCCTCTAAAGCAAACTGCAGTGGCTTACCTGTCTGTGTATGGAGGGAGGGTTTTTTTTAGCCTTTTCTTCCAAAATGATAAATTAAGTTCTGCTCATTTTAGGTTTTGAAAAAAAGTAGGAAAATGTGGTTTTTTGAGGGGCTGTGTGGCCTGTGGTGGGCTCTGGGGATTCATTTTGACCCCCAGATATGTCCATCCATGAATTACAACTTACATCATTGGATGTGCTAGCAATGTTAAAGTCAAACACTGGAACATTAAATGAAATAATAATCATTGTATGCAAAATCATCTCTACCCTTCACAACTGTTTCCTATTTTGGCACAACAACACAGGGAGAGGGGGAAATGAGACAAGGAAATATTGTTACAGTACACTGAAACATTTATCTTTGTAATTTCATTCAAAGTTATTCAGCAAAAAATGAACTGAAGAAAGTATGAATGTGTCAAACAGATGTTTGAATAGATACATAGATTACCTGTCTATTCAAACAATAATGCTCATCTGAAAGCAAGGGTTGGCTGAGGATCCCTGTCTCAGTGGTTTGTTTCTGTCTAATTTGTGAAAATGTGATTCACAGATCATGGTGTTTCTCTAGGAAACTCTGGGTGCCATCACATAACACTTGTCTCTATATAGCAGAGACAATATCTTTGCTATTTGTTAACTGAAGCGCTCTACAGATGGGGCGGTGCTTCCAGATGCCGCTCGCTTCTCGCACGCGACGAGGACGTCGCAGCTGAGCAGCGCCTGCTACACGGCGTGCACAGCTATTTTATCGCGGCTGCGCAGCATCCAAACAGCGCTGCGAAGCTGCGACGCCATCCGGACGCCTCTGGAGGTTTGCGGCATTGCAAGTGCGCCGCAAAAAGGAGCCGCTTCCGAGCGCTTCTTTCTTGCTGCACAGCAGCATCACACAGTTTGTTTGCTTTGGCGCTGCTGCGGAGCAAGGAGAGGTGCCTCCCCGGCGCCTCTTTCTGGCGGTCTGTACCCCGCCTTAGAAATGTATGCCAGTATTTAAAAGAGCCTCAGTTTGCCAGTAGTTGCTGATGCCCTTCTGATTAATTTTAAGTTTGAAAGGCTTCAAATTAATTTTTAATTTTTTTAATTTTTTTTCCAATGTGAATTTATCTTTATTGAAATTCATTTACAGTTTAGAACATAATACATATTTCATTTCTTTTTCTTGATCCAAATAGAATAACTTACTAAAGCTTTCATAACAATGACATGGTACATAAAATTGTTTTTACATCAAAACAAGAAATTACAATAGTTTTGTATTAATTATTTCTCTCTTTCGCTTTACCAAACAACTCTTTTGTCATATATGTTGTCAAATATAGAATTTTAAAAGGCTCTGCCACAAACTTTTTGGGTTTCTTTCAATTGTTGTTAACCTTGATAAAATGAGTATCCTATCTTTATTTTATTTATATTATTTATAAACTTCCTCCTTTCTCCTCTTTTCTTCTCTTAATTAGGAGAGGTATGTTGTATGGCTTAGGCAGCTGGGTATGTTTAGCTTGGAGAAGAGAAAATTGAGGGCTGATTTGATAGCCATTTGGTAGCCATATTTAAATACCTGAAGGGATATCATGTAGAAGATGCAGAAAACAGAGAACATTGGATCTGAATTACAAGAAAAGAGGTTCCACCTAAACATTAGGAAGAATTTACTGGTATTCAGCAATAGAGCATACTACCCCAAGAGGTGATGGACTCTCTCTTGGAGGTTTTTAAACAGATTGGATGGCCATCTTTTGAGAGTGAAAACCTAGCTCTGAAAATCCCTCACAACTCTATTCTATTATTCTAGCCTCTGATTCATTCTCCAATATGTAAACTAGTCAGGAAACAAAAACTGTTAATCCAGAATTAGCAACTGGCCAAACAGTCCCAAAAACTGTGGTGATCACATGTAGCAATAGGGGAGGCATGTAATTTCAGGCCTCAGAGCTAGGGATGGCATCTAGATTTGTGTATTATCAAAGCACCTAGGTTTGTTTGGTTTTTGTTTTTTTAATTAAAGCTGGCCTACATTCAATCATTCTAAAAGTTGTGCTGATTCAAGTTGTTCTGGTGCTGGTCTGCTCCACAGACCTGTATCGCTACAAAGTAGCACCAGAAGCCATCAATCAGGCAAACGGTACTTACATCAGACATAAGCATACACATAGTAACCAAGCAGTCCTTTTATATTTGGAAACTTTAGGAGGATGTAATCAGGAGCATATAGGCAGAGACTAGGGGGGCATTTACACTATAGAAATAATGCATTTTGAAACCACTTTAATTGTCATGGCTCCATCTTACAGAATCCTGAGATCTGTGGTGTTGTGAGACACCAATTCTCTTTGTCAAAGAAGGTGAAAGACCTTGTAAAACTACAAATCCGAGGATTCCATAGCATGGAGCTCCAGCACTTACTGGTGTCATACTGCATTGTTCTGCATGCACTTCAGGAAAAACATAATGGAGCCTTCATCCTACTCCATCTTCTAGAATCCCTTAATTATCATGGCCAGTGGCTGAGGCTCAGTCATGGTTCCGTGATGATTCTGAAAGCTGTAGTTCAAAAATTCTGCTCCTACTTTCATGCTTCTAATGTCCTCTCTAAGTATTTTTATCCAACAAGAAACCCCAAAAGAAGGAGGCATTTGGCTGTCATTGTATAGTATTCCTGTCAAGACTTCTTGTTGTTTTGAGGCTTCAAGTCAACTTTGTTTTATGGTGCCCCATCATACAGTTTTCTTGGCAAGATTTATTCAGAGAAGGCTTTATATTCCCTTACTCTTAAGTTGAAAGAGTGTGACTTGTCCAAGGTCACCCACTGGATTTTCATGGCTGAATAGTGATTAAAAGCCCGGTTCCTCTGAATCATAGTCCAACACTCAGACCATAATGTCTTGTCAAGCCCTACAAATGCTAACTCCTACTATAATTCCTTTCCTCTCAAAAGTTGTACCATGTTGAGAAATCTCACCACTGGGGTAAAGAAAAGCACAAAGAGTTTGCATGAAACTTCCCATTGTGTGAACAGATATGTGGACAAAAGGTAACTAGAGAAAGCTGTCCTAGAAATATCGTCACACTGAGACCACATGGCTGCGTGTGAGCATCTGGTGCTGGGCAGCTTGCCTGTTGATCTTCTGCATCTATGAGTCACTCTGCTGTTATGCTGCACCCTCTGTAGAAATGGAGCTTTCAGCAGGTTTGCCCCCAGCTGTTTTGTCATCACTACTATTCTGCTGTATGTTTATACAAACACACACACACACATACATGGACATACAGTTTTCTGCCAGCCCTCAAAGAGTATAGTATGATTTGCCAGAAGGAAAGTCAGTAGAAAGTATATGCAAGTCAAATTTAGTCCTCTTTTTCCATAGTCTAGGATTAAGTCATTTCTCTGGGAGTAAAGTGATTACCCCTCCATAGTCTGATATTGATCTATGAGGCATCTCCGTATTTAAGAAGATTTAAGCATGAAACATTGCTCTCAGTATTGTTATGGCTAGGTAGCTTGAAGTAAACTTCTCATCTTTATGTAGCATATCTGCTTCCCTTTTGAGAAGTTCCAACCCATCTTCAACAGAGGATTCCCTGCCTCCTTCAGAACTTTTTCTATTAGATAAGCAAAATGTAGGGGAAATCATAATGGGGCTTAATAGCACAGCTATTAGAGTTTGAGTAAGGAAGGCCCTGGTAGAAAATGTGGCTCTGTCTTGTTGCTCCCTTGGGTAACATTCAAATGTACCCCAAAAGCTAATGTTATGGATGAATGTAAAACAGAAACTCTAAAGCCCTTGGTGCTTCAAAAATTGCTTCATTTTAATTGAATTGAATGGCAGGCTTATATTTGTTTTAAATTATATTAATGTGATTGTTAGTTTAATTACATTTTAATCTTGTCATTTTGTATGTATTAACTGCATTGTATTTATTTAATTTGTAACACACCTTGAGTCCCTTTTCTGGGGAAGGGGCCTCTCCCATCTAAGGTGGTTTGGTTTTTTGTTCCTCTACAGATGAAAAAAAATGCAGATGGTCATGCTGCATATTATCCAATGGTTGCAATATGTATATAGGTGTATCAGTGCATCCACATGCATGCACCACCATTGAATAATATGTGCCATGGCAGTTGGAGGGAGGCAGTTAAATCTGGGGATCAACAGTCTGCTGATACAAAGGGCCCACTGTAATAGAAGCAGCAGCAACAACAACAACACCAATACCCTGCCCATCCTCCAGAGATCTCAAGCTGGCATATGTATCTTCATAACAAACCATTTTAGGCTGAGGTTTTAAGTAATTCTTAGAGCTTTATGGCTAACAGGGGATTTGAATTCACCCCAGTCCAAGTCTAATATGACAACTGTACCTTATGCTAGCTACCCCCATACCACATTACTTACTTTAAAGCTACCTCAAATGCAACCTCCTCACTTAGTAAAGCCACCTCATACAGGTATTCCATGAGCAGACAGGTTCACAAAAGGTCTGGCTACCCACCCACCCCATAGCCAGATGCACAAGAATGACATCAGCACTGAGATCTGTGAGGGACCTTCAGAGGTCTCAGCACTGATGTAATCATTGTGCTTCCAGCAGTTTTTTTTGGGGGGGGGGGGGTTGGGGGGTTGCCATCTGCTTCTCCAATCTTGGCTGTTTACATTGAAGCTCCAGGGCTGGCAGCAAGCTGGCAGAGGGGTTTTGAACACTGCAAAGAGGGGACAGGAGTAGTAACCCTCACAGCTTGTGGGAAATCACATCCACATGCTTAAGGGACATGTGCACATGAATTCTGGATGAATTGTATTAATAATGTATGAAATATGCTTATGTATGTACACAGTATAGAGTTTCTGTTGTGACAAATTGATTTGATAGTCATACAGTTAATCCACGCCATACACAGGTGCACCATATGCAGTTTTAAGCATACACTGAAGTCGTGTGGCAAACAACCGCGCGCGCGCCCATGGTGTAGATACCCCATGGTTTGCAATGGGGCATAATCATGTGCAGGATTCCCCTTACGTGGGAGGGGGTCCAGAACATATCCCCCATGTAAGCCGCGGCAACCAGAAAAAGCTGTGACAACCAGAAGCCGTGGCCTCCAGAAGGATGAAAAAGAACTCACTTCCCAGTGGGTTCTTTTTGCATCCCCCGAAGGAGTGCCATTGGCGCACTTGTGTGCCATGAAGACGCCCCTTTGCATAGCACTGTTTGGGCACTGCACCCGAGAAACGTCAAGGCATGCCCCGTGTGTATGGGCATGTGCCAAGATGGCGCCAGGGTGGTGGAACTAGGGCTCAGAGCATGTGCATGCTTCACCCTATTTCAGCGTTAACAGGCAGTCAGGCCAGCATAAAGTGCTGGTCTGTACTGCCTCTAACTCTTTAATTAATAATGGCTGGAATTCATGATCACAATTACATATCTGAATTGGTGCTAAGTTATACATCTGTAACTGATTTGTATTCATGATTCCTACATATTCAATAGTGTAGGCAATACCAATGTTTGCTCCAGATCCTGACTTACTGGGTAGCAGTTTCTGCAAGCACTAGAGATCCAGCCTAGCTACAGCAGAGTAATATTTCCAAAAGAAGTTTCTGACTCCACCAGACTTTTTTCTCTTCTACCCACCTCTTAACTCTAGGAGTAGTTTGCAATCCCCACTTCATCTACACTTTTGAACATTAAAAATACCTGTTTTTCAAAGCCAGTGACATAGTGGCAACTAGCCACTTATAGGTTGGAGTGTTTGGCATTTTTGGCAGTCCATGCACTGAGTCCTAAGGATAGAAAGTTGGTCATGGAATCTGCTGTTGTTGCATACAACTGCTTTAAATAATTTTTTTAAGCCTTGGGTTAATTTTTCAATTTTCTTTCTGAACCCTCCTCGGAAATATGAACAGAGTATATGTGGAACTTTGGCTCATTTTGCTGGTCTTGCCTAGGGGAAGTTCTCTGTGGATTTTACCAGTAGATCTTCAGGCTACTTGCCCTCCATCACCCCCAGATCAGAGAGACCTTTAGGAGCAGTCCAAGCTACTAATGGTATATTGGGTATTGGCCTGCCTCGTGCAAGAAGACTGTGTTGGAGAGCCAGGGAAAAATGTAATAAATTGCCAGGAACAAAATTCTTATCATCAGTGGAATTCCCACCTGTAATTATCTGATTAGGGGATTCGCCACTCTATAATTTCATTCCTGAAATAATGATGATTATAATGGTTCACTCATGCCACAGCAGTTAAGGTCATGTCAGTGTGTGAACCCATATTCTCATGGGCTCCATTTGAACTCAGCTGGTGAAATTCATTCTTTGCCTTAAGCTGAAACTGAAAACTAGATGGATATGCCTATAGCAAGGGGTTTGTCCCTCCCAGAAAAGTTTAAAGTACAGAGAAATGATCTGTTCCCATCCTTTTGCACATAGGGAGCTATAGGTTCACTTGGATACTGCCATTTCCATTAAGTGAGAGACTTTCATGTGTGATCACTGTGTCCCATCATCATACGCATGCTAATGGATGGTTACTGCAGTCAAAAAAAGGCAGACAGAGAAACCTGGCAATTGGCATGCTATTTAAATGAAAACGTCATCACATTTCAGAATGCTGATCATTCCATACCCAGGTTGCAGAGGGGTCAAAATGAGGGTACATTATTTAGTAGACAGTTTAATTCAAGAAGTCATTGTGTTGGCAAGGAGTATGCAGATGTAAAGGGAATTCATAGCTAGTAGAATAGATGAGGATTGTAGCCTTGGATCTGGGCTGTGAGAAAGTATGACAGGGCAAGTGTGATGGGGTGCATGGGGCACTGCACAGTCTCCTCTTTTTAATGAACTCAACTGAGTAGCCCTTAATAAGGGGCTCTTTAAGGCTTGTGATGGTTATGGCAATAATATTGGAACCAAGGTGCACATTTCAACAGTGGTCCCTTTACTTCTCTCAACATTTTAAAAAGAAGTTGGTGGGATAGAAGCAGGTGCTATAGACTCTGTCCCCACCCTCAGCAGTCTTGTTGGCTGCAGTAATTTTGCAAAAAGCCATCTTTTCTTGCCCTGTTGCAGCTAGAAGCCAGGTTTAAGACACTCTAGTGCAGTGGTTCCCAACCTGTGGGTCGGGACCCCTTTGGAGGTCGAATGACCGTTTCATGGGGGTCACCTAAGACCATTGGAAAACACCTATTTAATTACAGTTACGAAGTAGCAATGAAAATAATTTCATGGGTTTGGGTCACCACAACATGAGGAACTGTATTAAGGGGTCGCGACATTAGGAAGGTTGGGAACCACTGCTCTAGTGGTACATGGCGTGTAAATACCACACCGCCAGAGTACCCACAAGCTGGTCCACATCTGGGTAGGGCCATCTGTTTCATCCCTAAATTTCACAGAGACAAGAGACATATACATACACGTTTTCTAATGAAAATCAATCCTCTGAAGTTGCAGATGGGTAATAAATAAATAAACAAATAAATCTTTTATTTATATCTCACTTTTCTGCTGTAAAGTAATCAAAGCAGCTTACAGTTTAAAATACAACAAATATACAATACAAAAACATCTTAAACCCCCCCCCCCCTAAAAAAGAATACCCCTATCATGTGGCTGCTGTCTCAAAGAAGTGTAAATACGGTGAAGGTGCAATTATTCATCTCTTTCCTTAACATGTAGCACAGTTCTTGAGTAACAAGAGGCAAATACTTATTTTTCTGCAACCCAAGCATAGAGAATATATGGCCTACCAGATGTTACTGAAGTGCTACTCTCACCATTAACCATGCTGGCTTGGTCTGATAGAAACTGCTGTTGCAAAATATCTGGAAGATTGCATGTTCCCCACCATAGCTGTAGTTCATAGGAAGCTTTTCAGAAGTTGAGAACAGCCAGGAGGCCCTACTTCAAGTTCCATCTTGTGTGGAAACCAGATTAGTTGGCATGAGAAGAAGAATTTTCTCTTTCTTTAAAAAAACACCCAAAGTTTATTCCTTTCTATAGTTAATGCAATTATGGTTTATATTCTTTATTGAATTCCTTTTCAGTTGTCACTGCACTCAGTCTGATACTTTTTCAAGATTAGATTCATCTCAGCAGTGTCTCACAATCAGTCTTTCCATTCTTTTTTCCTTTACTGTAGGCATGGTTATCAGTTTCCACTGCCAAAAATGGATCATTTTTTCATCCCTTCCTCCCCCCCCCCTTTTTTTTTTTTTTAAAGAATCATGATTCAGAACAGATTAAAGGAAATACGTCTTCACACAAGACATAGTTTAAAACTGGGAATTTGCTTTTTGAACTATAGTGATAATCATTAACTTGGGCATGTTTAAAAGAAGATTAGACAGATTATGTACATTGATAGGGCTATCAGTGGTTAGGTGGTGGCTACATATTACCATCTTTATCAAAGTCCATATGCAACCACTATCAGTTCTTGGGGAACTCATATTGGAGTGTGCTATTGTATTTATGTCCTGCTTATAGGCTTTCCATAGTCATCTGGTTGGCCACCAAGGACATAGAATGTTGACGTATGTGAAGTTTTTTTGTCTGATCCAGTGCAGCTCTTCTTAAGTTCTCAAATACCAAAATATTGACCATCTGACTCCAACGAAAAGGCTTTGAGTGCTTCTCTCCCTCCCCACCCACAGAGATAATTCTGGTATCAGGATAAGATAATCATGATCATTTGTGCTTTGGGAATTATTATTATTTTGAAAATGTAAAATTAGTATTTTTCTGGTGAGCGGGTGCTCTAGTTGGTCCACGCTTTTATTATGTTAGGTTGACTTATATTGCAGTTTGAATGTATTCTTGTATGGCTATTTTATGCACAGCCACATGAGCGTCAGCTAAAAACTGAAACAGAAATCTCTGAAATAAATAAGAAATAGCAATGATAGAAACTGTTTCATGAATAAAAAAAAAATTTATGTACAGCGCTGTGTAAACTTACAGCGCTTTATAAATAAAGGTTAATAATAATAATAATAATGAATATGAATGATTAATGGCTTCCCACAGGTGAACATGAGATCCCTAGCAGAAGAGTAATACATACAAAAAAATCTGGACTTCATTGTTCCACCTTTTAAGCAAAATCTTAACAGCACCATACTTATTTTATGAGCTCTTGACTGAACACCATTAGCTGTAGCTCACTACAAAGTAAAATAAAAAATATGTAGAGAAGTTTCACTTATTTTGAGTATCAGGCTGTGAATTTTTGTGTGTGCATGTGTGTACATGAGAATGCTATTGTATTTGGAACATAGCAGTTGGCCACATACAGAGTCAGACCACTGGTTCAATTAGCTCTTATTTTCAACTTTGATTGGCAGCAATTCTTCAGGATTTCAGACAGGATTCTTTCCTAGGCCTACCTGAAGATCATTGGTGGTCTTCCTTCAAGTAATAACCAGGCCTAGCTCTCCTTGACGAAGGAAATCAAACAATACAAAGTGTATTAAGTGTAACATCGTTGGAGGAAGAAGTACTCAGCTTATGATGCTCCCCTATATGCTTTTATGGAATCGGTTATCTTATGCAGTGCCTGGTGTTCTTCTCTTAAAGTTCTTATACATGCTTTCCAAGCAGTGGAATACATTATGAAGGTAGATGACTGGGTATGCCTTGCAATTCTAATAATGTGGATCCTGACTGAGAGTCCTGTCCTTCTGGAGCAATAGGATGTGAAAACACAAGGATTTCTTCTGGCAATAACATGTTGACATAGAAGGTTGTCCACTTATACCACCACCACTAAACTGATGCTCAGCATGAACAGATAGCATTGATCTCCTTTTTGGCAGGTGTAAGGGAGAATGGTAGGAAGGGGTAGTTTAGTTCAGTTTGGATGTACAGATGTACAGGCATATGTCTCCAAAACCAAGTCATTGCACCCTCTTCCCTACACTCAGCTCAAGGAAATTGCAGCTAATACATTTCCCAATGCCTATAGTTTCATTTCATTTCTCTTTTGTAAGTCAAAATAGAACTTTGTGTAACCTTAGCGCTGTTTGGTAGGCTATACAAACTAGAGAAACCAAGCTTGCCTTTTTGCCACCTACTGTGCATTGCTTGGCCCATCAGCAGCAGAAGACAAGAAACATCCTGTGTCTGAAGGCTGTGCATGATGCCTTCAGTATGACTCAGTTTGGCCCTGTTCAACCCCAAAATCCCGGAGCCTGTCCAGCAGACACCCCAGAGAGAATGTAGCTTCTGTTCCCCAGATTGGCTCAAGATGCCTTCTGCTCTCAAGCCTTTTTGCTGAATCACTGCTTGTTTACAGATCAGAGGAAGGAAAGAAATGTAAAGTCTAGCAGAGAGAAAGAGAAACAAATCCTAAATTGGGTGGGGGTTGTTTGTTTGTATAGTGCCCAATTGCATCCTTTTAGTTATCGCTATCCTGGTCTAGACTTCATCCGTTTAGAAGCTGCACACAAGAAACTATGTGAAAGAGGTTCACATGTACAGTAATTTGTACTTAGGTTCCCCAAAATATCTTTCTTAGTCAAAACAATTTAGTTTATTGTCTTCATGAATCTGGAAATTCCAAATGGCAATTTGTACTGTCCTGAGCAATTTTAGGAACATTTCATACATTTTGTATACATGATTATAATTTCTGCAGTGCACAAATTACAGGGAGAGTTGACCACATTAGAAGGCCAAGAGGGGTTTTGCTAAAATGGGGTGGAGTGGAATTTTGAGTGGATTTCATCTTTTCCTTCTTCTGTAACTCCATGTGCACTGGAGGAGGACCATGTTCAGTGTGCACATACCATGTATGAAAAATGCTTTTGTGCATGTATTTTAACACAGATACATATATTTGGGAAGCCATGTCCCATTGGGTTTGAAAAACTGTCCTGTTATGGCTTTCTGTTATGTGTAGAGGCAACAAATGTGGGCTTGCTGTATACCTATCTAATACGTTATTCTACATTCTACATTGTTATTAAACATTAAAAAAGATTACGGTTTAAGTAGTTATATATTAAAGGTATGTAATAGTTTGAGGTGTGGGTAGATTACTATGAGGTCCCATTCTAACTGGGTGGAGAAATTTTGATATAATTTCGGTAACTACAAATTAAGCACATTTGTTCTTATGTTAAAATGAGATGCAAAATAAGAATAGGAAGAATGGCCTTTGCAATAACATATCTGCTATTTAATATGTGGCAAAATCATATCTTTCAGCATTTCAAATAGGCATATTTTACTAAAGTGTTTCTAATATGTACATTTATTCATCCATTCATCCATCCCATCTTTCTCCTGGCACGAGACCCAAGACAGCTTATAAAGAATTCAGAGTATACCTAAAAAATCATTAACACAAAAGTTTTTTTTTAAAAAATAATTAATTCCATTAAAAGAACAAAGTTGTTTGTACAAAGCTGCAACAGCACAATGATGTATTTATTTACATTTGACCTATTAAACAACAATGAATCAACTAAAAAAATTCAACCTGTTTAATAATAATCGAGAAAACTTTAAAAGGTCTGGAAAATATATGAATTAGTAATGAAACTTGACAAGTTTTACTGGGCTTCTTTTTATTTTCCTCATTTCTAACTGTGATCCTTACCCACCCCCATCCTGATGCAACAGTGTTCAGACACTGTGGAGGAACATGGCAGCCCCTAGGATTACAAAGTGCAACTCTGCTGCAGAGACTGGGAATATTTTTTTAAACGTTTTGATAACATCTCCCAGAATCTCCCATGAATCTCTCATTCATGAACCTCATGTGGATTGCAGAGGAAGTATACACTGAAGCAGTGTGTGAAAAAGCTAAAAATACAACCTACAGTCATGTCATATTTAGAACTGTGATTCAAAATGCTGGATTTAGTTCTAAAACAAAGGACTTCAAATTTGCCACCCACTTAATGGTACCTTTTAGGCAAATGCTTCTCACTTTGTGTCACTTCCCCTATCCCTCTTTTAAGTTTATTTCTTGTGATGTTATACTTGCAACAAGAGCATACCATTCTAAGTGTTTGTAAAAAGGCAGTTAGCATATTGATCCAAAAATTAATAGAGTGCTGCTTTACCTGAATGTATTTGCTTATTTTCTTCCTTTTCAATGGCCTGGCCTATATGCTTGCAATCTGACAATGCTGTATATGTGGCCAGGTAATGCAGGCATTTTCATTCACATACCTCCCCCTTCGATACATGCTACAGAACGTCTGTTGAAGCAAAAAGAACTATGTTGAGTTCTGCAATCACAATTGTTCTTTTATTTTTGCAGGCTTTGTGGTTGATGATTGGAATGGGAATGGTATAGCAGGCCAGCACTAACAGAGGTTTTTCTAGCTATGCCCTGAGAAAGGAATACAGCTGCATAAAATGGAAACAGACACTTCCCAAAACTTCACACACACCCTCCCTGCCATTAACACCAAGAAATTCTACTCTCTCCACCATTACCATCAAGAAAGAATGAAAAAACAATTTTAGGAAGCATGAAGTCGAAGGCTTTCATGGCCGGCATCCATTGTTTTTTGTGGCTATGTGGCCATATTCTATAAGAGTTTCTTCCTGACGTTTCGCCAGCATCTGTGGCTGGCATCTTCAGAGAATGTTTGCTTGGAAAGGAGTTGGGGATATATATACTGTGTGACCTGGGAAGGCAGGAGTGATTTGCAGGTGTATGTGAAGGCAGGAGTGATTTGCATGTGTATGTTCTGTTGCTAATGGCAGGCCTCAGGGTGGGAGGGTCTGCAAAAGAGGATTAGTGTCTGCTTGATTAGTGCTCATTGTCTGCTGGGAAAGTCCTGACCCTGAGAGATTTCTCATTTGCATCTGTTGAGTCTTCATCTTGCTATTCCTCAGGACTGATAGCCAAACCTTGTTTACTTTAATAGTTTCCTCTTTCCTGTTGAAATTGTCCAGGTGTTTGTGGCTTCCCTGTGCATCCTGACATGGTAGTTGTTGGCATGGTCCAGATCTCTATGTTGACCTGTTATTGAGGAGGGAGCAAGCTTGTTTTCTGCTGCTCCAGAGAACAGGACCCGGAACAATGGATGCAAGCTACAGGAAAAGAGATTCCACCTCAACATTAGGAAGAACTTCCTGACAGTAAGGGCTGTTCGACAGTGGAACACACTCCCTTGGAGTGTAGTGGGGTCTCCTTCCTTGGAGGTCTTTAAACAGAGGCTAGATGGCCATCTATTGGGGATGCTTTGATTGGATTTCCTGCATGGCAGGGGGTTGGACTGGACGGCCCGTGCGGTCTCTTCCAACTCTATGATTCTATGAATGGCAAGGCCTATGAGTGTCCATTTGATTAATGATCCATTGTCTGCTGGGAAACTCCTCTGACTCTGGGTGGTATTCATTTGCATGTGCTGGGTCTTGATTTTGGTGTTTCTCAGGACTGGTAACCAGACTTTGTTTACTTTAAGCGTTTCTTCTTTCGTAAATTGTCTAGGTGTTTGTGGATTTCAACTGCATCCTGACATGGTAGTTGTTGGCATGGTCCAGAATTTCAGTGCTTTTAAACAGTATTTTATGCCCAGTATGGTTTGTGGCATGTTCTGCTACTGCTGATTTTTCTGGCTGACCCAGTCTACAGATCTTCTTCTCCATGGCTCCAAATAGTGAAAGTATCATCCACACATTGGAACCAAGTTGTAGGCTTTTTCGGTGCTGTTTCCAGGACTTGCTTTTCAAAGTGTTCCATGTTAAAGTTTGCTGTCACAAGGCTTAGAGGGCTTCCCATTGCTACGCCATCTCTCTGCTCGTAGAATCCATAATTTTAGGAAGCCACAGTGTCTGCATTATTTAAGCAAATTTGTCCCAGATGGCCCTTACCATCTAGGCTGGTTTCAGTATTTGTTTTCTGCTGCAAGTCTCAACACAGTCATTTTATATCAGTGGTGGGGAATTTGTGTTGGGCAAAAACTTTCATCAGCCCCAGCCAGCATAGCTAATGCTGGGGGTGATGAGAACTTCAATCCAACAATATCTGGAGAGTCATGTAGTCATCCTTCCTGTTTTAACTGCAAGTGTTATTAGAGTTTTATATTGGAGTAAAGTGGAATTACTTCAAAGTAAATAGGGGTGGCACACGGTATCAAGATGATGCTACTCCAACTCTGAAAGACCTGCCCTAGTTGTTATTTATTTTCTGATTTTTAACCTTTAAAATCCTATGCTAATTAGTGTCTGTGACTGCCTAACTTGTTATAAACCTGTCTGGTTATTAAGTTCTGTAGAGGAAGCCCTTTTGAGGACATGACCATTTCAGGGCCCATTTGCTGAACTTGTATGAAGGGCCTTCTTCTGCACCACTCTCCAGCTATGGAATGTTCTTCCTTAAGAATGTTAGGTGGCAGCTACACTTGCAGTTTTTGAGAAGGTGTTACTATGCATCTTTTCAGTCTAGCCTTTTGAGTTTCTTTTAACCATCTTGGTACAGTTCTACATACACCATGGGCTGCTAAAAAGACAAATAAATGGGTGCTAGAGCAAATCAAACCTGAACTCTCTCTAGAAGATTAAATGACTAAACTGATACTGTCACAGTTTGGACATATCATGGGAAGACATGAGTCCTTAGAAAAAAACAATAAGGTAGAAGGCTTTAGGAAAAGAGGAAGACCGCATTCCAGATGGATAAACTCAATCAAGGAAGCCACGGCCCTGAGTCTGCAAGACTTGAACATGGCTGTTGATGATAGGGTGACTTGGAGGTCTCTCACAGATAGAGTTACTGTAAACTGAAGTTGACGTGATGGCAGTTAACAATAACAATATAGTGGGCTCTCAATATCTACGATTTGCTATCTGTGGATTTAAACATTTGTGAAGGTTAAGCTCCATTGCTTTCAATGGACATGCATGCATTTGGCTACATTAGCAGCCATGTGCATGTCATTTCCGCCATTAAGGACAACTGGTCTCACATTTTTCCTTATCCATGGGGGGTCCAGAAGGGATCCCTTACAGATAAGAAGGGCAGACTGTAGTTTTATTTCAGATTTCTGTAGTTTTATACTATTAGTTTTTATTTCCAATTAATTCATTTTAAAGGCCCATTGCTGTTAAGAGATTTAAATGAGCCATTTGGACCACACTTCCATGAAAACACAATATTGTTGCCAGTGCATGATGTGCTTGTCATCTTTATAGTCATTAATCATTGTTCACATGTCATTACAATATCCTGTATTTCAGAAATCACAGTCTGCTGTGCAACTTGGGTTACTATGCATGTTATTCAAAAGGAGTTGGGAGAACATTGTAGCTTCTTAGGACATTCTGTCACTGACTTTGAAGTCGGTCAGAATTTCAACAAGAAATTGGAGAGAAGGACTGCTGAGTTACTGTCCCCTAAGTGGTTCTAATCTATAAACAAAGGTTTGAATTGGATTGGTCAATTCTTGCACTCTTCCCCTCCTTCATGGTGCCTCCCTCACCCCATGACATCACAGGGACCTGCACTTACCTTTCATATTTGGGCCTTGAAATCTCAGGAACAATGTTGCTGACCTGGCAGATGTACTGAACATAGGTATCCTGACTACAATAAACAATGCCTGGGTAAATTACCACTTTAAATTGTTGTAATGCATTATGCATGCAGTTGCCATTGAAAACAGTCCAGAAATTCTTTTAATCTAACATAGGCGCTGTACATACCGGTGTATGCGGCGCCCCCATCACATGCTAGGGGTTGGCCGAGGACACAGTGTCCATACCGGCCTCACCCCTAGCACATGATGGGGGCATCAAAATGGCAGTGCCCTGTACACACAGGCGCCACCATTTTGACGTAACAGCCGCATCACATCCAAATGGCGCAGAGCGGCTGTTACGTCCTAGCGCCGCTGAAGGGCGCTTGTGGCACCCTTTCAGTGGCGCCGAAAGGAGCTCCAAAACGGAGCTCCTTTTGTGCTGCGTATCACTGGCATGGCCTTTACACGGCTGCACCAGCAGTACTGAAGAGAAAGGGGCCAAGTGGCCCCTATCTCTGTCTCCTCGCCGCTCTCCGGGTGTCCACGCCTGTTGCCGCTTCCCCGAGGCCTGGAAAAGCGGCAGATCGGGGCCTCCGGGGCTGCCACTGTGGCAGCTGAGGCCCCGATTCGTCAGGGAAAGGGGCGGGTGCAGGCCGCCCCAAAAGGGTGGTCTGTATCCCGCCTACGCGTGGCAGAGCTCTTAGTGTGGACTTGGAAATTTGACCATACTGTATTATGCCAGCACTTTGTCAAGTACACTGGCTTCAAGTCTGTTTTGGACCAAGTTAAAATCCTAACTAGCCTACGACCATGTAACACTCCCATATTAACCTATCCAGACTTTAAGATCATGGTTGCAGGTCCTTGTTCAAGTGTCGCCTCCAGGGAGATGGCCTTTTCAGTGATAGCACCCAAGTTGTGGAATCTTTTCCCTATTAACACATACCATGGATTCCTTTTAATACCAACTGCAAAAAACTCAAAGACTTTTGAATGTCTCCTGTGGGGCTCTTAATGGAGACTTGCTGCCTCTTGAAGTTTTGATATTTGTCTATGGATTTTTTTTAATGAATATTAATTGATTATTTTTTTCTTTTAGTCATCAAAGGAGAGAGGAAACAATGACAATGACAATAAAAAGAACCATCATGTAATAGCAGAAACATGGATGTCTCTAGTTACTGCTTTAATATATGCTGTCTTTTAGGAGCTTAGCTAGCTGGAGTAGGCCCAGGCAACATTGTTTGTCTGTGTGAGGGACATATTGTTAATGTTCTGAATGTACCAGATATATGTTTTTCATTTGCTTCTTATTTTTATATAAATGAAAGAAAATAGCAGGAGAGGGAATGTAGAGGGACAATTTATTGTTAATCCAAATAAAGTTCTCAAAGGAAGTAAATATAAAGGAAATCCTGTGTTCAAATCTGTTTTTCTCTGTTGCCAACAGGCCAGCCCCAGGGCCGGGTTACTGTTCAGATCCCTCCAGCTTCGACTTTTATCCCTCTGCTGCAGAATGGTGCTGGACGCGTGTCAGATGAGCTCAGCAATTCTAACGGCGAGGCTGGAAATGGTGTCTTGTGTTCTGAACTCAGGTCACTCTCAGGCTCCCAGAAGCCACATCGAAAGCTACAGTCTCATCACTCCATCAACAGTCAGATCAGCAAAAAGAGCAAAGGCAGCTCCAAATCTGCATCCTCTCAGATTCCTACTGAAGCACAGGAAGGTATCTCTCCCCTTTCCTCAATATTTTGGAGTTAACATTTTGAGTTTCTTCACTCTTCCAGGCATCACAGGAAAGGGAGAGAGAGTGGGACAAAGGACCACCATGTGGTAGCAGAGACATTGATGCCCCCAGTTACTCTTTCAGTATATGCCATCTTTTAGGGCCCTCACTACCTAGAGCAGGCTAGCCTGGTCCAAGATTGTTTTGCTGCCTGAAGCAGACAAGGTGGCTCCTCTCCCTCTCATACAAAACCTGACCAGATTGGCAGCTAAATCTTCCATCAACACTGGTGAAGGGGTCATGTCCTTCACTACACCTGAGGGGAATAGGCTATCTTAAGGCATGAACCTCTATGCCTCAAAGTGTGTCACTCTGCCTAATAGTGGGGCTATCCCTGATAAGGGTTCTTGTGATTTCTTACATCAGCAGATATGATTTCTAGTCCACCCAGTCTCTTAGCAGTTCATACAAATAGAAAACTGTGGTCCCAAGTCTGCAAAGCTACAGCCATGGAGTTAGTCTATGTCAGAAATGGGTTTATATACCAGGATACCACACTGAACACACCTGATCTACAGGCATAGCTAGAATCCTGTCTGAATTCCCAAATACAGTGGTGCCTCGGGATACGAAATGATCGGGTTACGAAATTTCCGGGATACGAAAAAGTTGGATTGGCAAAAACTGTTTCGGGTTACGAAATATTTTTCGGGTTACGAAATTCATTTCGGCGCGAAATTCAAATGCTGCAAAGTGCAGCTATAGGCTTTCCGGTGCTAACGGAAAAGTGTTTCGGGTTACGAAATTTTCGGGTTACGAAAGGAATGGCGGAACGAATTAATTTCGTAACCCGAGGCACCACTGTAGCCAGTCAGAGCTGACAATACTGAGATGGATGGACCAATAATCTGAGTAAATATAAGGCAGCTTCCTATGTTTCTGGGGTCACCTTCAGAGAAAGGGGAAAGAGATACATTAGGAAGAAATGCAAACAGCAGGTGGAAATCAGGGATAGAGAAAATTCTTAAATAATCTGTGCATGACCTAAACTCAGTATCTGCAGCAATTTGATAGCAATCATGTATTTGCTGACACAATTCTTTAACTTGTGTTTCTCTGCCTCTTTCAGAGTTTTAATAATTTAAGCTAGCATGGCAGCTATTAGCCTTCATTACAGGTCTTTCTTTTAGGAAGTTATGAAGTATACGCTTACTCTTTTCACTACATAGACTGATTGCATGGCACTTGTGCTCAACCCATTGTAGTGCTTCACCTCATAGATGCAGGGAAGTATCATGTTCACAGGAAAAGTGGACACATTGTACTGGTTTTGTTGTTTCCATTGCCTCTTTGATGGTTAGACTAGAAGTGGGAATTGTTTCCTCTTTAGATGTGTGCTTACTTCTTTTACTGTGAAGCTACTGGATAGTCCTTGTAAAAGCAGCAAATGGTTGTATTAAATTTCTTACAGAGAAATTTTGCCTTACCAGTCACAAACACTAGCAAATGTTTAGGGGATGTTGTCTGAACTCAAACAGGAGGTGATATTCCATATATGCTGGGTGTAGCCCTTCTTCACATGACCCCTTTCCCTTCCATCATGAAAGTTAACCTGCTGTCTCATCATGTGTTTGAATACTGTGTTCAAGCACACTATGGATTTATACAATTTTTTAAATTAAAAAAAATGCACCCATGCCCTGCCACAGTCTTAAAATCTAAGAGACAAGGTACAGTGTACTTTTGGAATTAACTTTCCTTGCCCGACCAGACTTACAACCTTAGACCTGTCGAAGAGATTAAGTGCAACCTTCCAGCTGCTCACATTTATTCACTCACTTGCTTAATGAGTCATCAGTTGCCACTGTGATCCATGGGGGGCAGAAGTAAAGGATTCTGATGCCTTGGCCCAAATGCCTAGTGATATTGGAATGATGCTTTCAGTGCCAGTATAACATTGAAGCACCACTCATGCAAAACCCTGCCATGCCCCAGCTATGCACAGTATTGTCTTCCATTTCTTTTTGCCTTCCTATTCTCCTATTGCACTATTTCAGCATCCACCCAACACAGCCTACATTTGGCCTGCTTTTGGTTATCCTGTTTTTTCTGCTTCCAGATTGCTGTGTCCACTGTATCCTCTCCTGCCTCTTTTGTGAGTTCCTGACCCTCTGCAACATCATGCTGGACTGTGCCACTTGTGGCTCCTGCAGCTCCGAGGATTCTTGCATCTGCTGCTGTTGCTGTGGCTCTGGGGAATGTGCCGATTGTGACCTGCCCTGTGACATGGACTGTGGCATTATAGATGCATGCTGTGAGTCAGCTGACTGCCTGGAAATCTGCATGGAGTGCTGTGGCTTGTGCTTTTCTTCTTGAAACTGGGAGTCAGATCTTGTTGTCTGAACATAGGAATTCTGGCTATGAACTGGGGGCAGGGGAAGAGACCTTGGCCAGGTTCCTGCCATTAATCTTCCCCATTATCAAATGATGAGAATCCATAAAAGCTAAGTTTGGAGCAGGAGATGGGTTCAGTGTGGACTCTACTGAAACCAAAATCCTGCTTGGGAACAAGTGGTTCTTTTTTTACCAGACTGACACTAAAGATTTGCAGGACACTTGAAGCACACGTAGTGGATTTGCTTCCCCACCCCCTTCCCACCAGATTCCTCCTTATGGAAGCTGGGAAATAGCAGTGTTCCTGCTGCCTGAGCCAAGAGGAGGAAAAGAATAGCTGCTTGGCAAAGATCTGCTAGAGCATTCACACAGCCAAAGATCACAGGCAAGCCATGCTGCCTGTGTTTAGTGTGCCAGTAAGCTGTGCCACCTACTGGCCAACAAATCCAGCTGCCACTGCCCAGCTCCTGGAGGAGTTTTTCTAGTTCTGTTGTGTTACTGGCTGCCGAAAGTGCCTTAAGTATAGTGATGCTGCCAATTAGTTGGCAGTCTCACTGGCTCTTGGCTGGCTCCTGAGCATCTTGGCACTCCAAGGAATGGCAGCTGGCCTAGTGTGCCAAGAAGGAATGTTTTCACACAGCTGCTCAGGGCCCATCCCTGACACTGTAGCTGCAGCTGGGTTCTTCCAGTGGCATGATGAAAGGAAGCCAGGTCCCCAGAGCAGCCCCTGACACAGTGAGAAAAAGTACTGAGGAGGCTTCCCTTCATATTTGTCTGCAGCTGGGAGCTGGCATGTTCTGTGAATCCTTTCAAAGAAACTGTATTTCATCCCTGCCCCGCTTCTTCCACCATCTCTTAGTCATCCTTTTGGATATTGGTGCTGAGAGTGGATAGTTCTATAAGGCCAAGAACACACCACTCTCCCCTGCCAAATGCGCTCATTCAAGGGCCTCTTGGTCATCTCTGGTGCCTGCCAGAGATCTCTAGATGCTTTTTAGAAGGCTGGGGATGCAGCATATAGGCGTGGAAGAGGAAGCAAAACACTAGGCCTGGCTCAAAGGCACAAGTCAGTTGCATCTCCTCTTTGCAAGATATTGGACACTGATGTGACAGCATTCCAAGTGATCCTTCTCACTTGGTTGCATGTCTTAGGGCCAGCAGGTGGGACAAATGCTACCAACCAAAATATGCCTGCCATATTGAGTCCCCTGTTTCCTTTTAGCATGGGAAAGGTTTGTATTTTGTCTTTTTATTTGTTACTGTAAATAAAAGTATTTTTCATTTCTCACCCAGAAAAAAATCTTCATTGTTGCACACTGACCAGAAGGCTGAAACTACTGCACACTGGTGAGGGAGTCATTTTTGAGGGCTATTTCACTGGATATATATATTTTTGACAATATGATACCTTTTGACAGTGGACTGCCAGGGGAGGGGGGGCATTCTGCTTCTTTGATGGTCTTCAAACAGGATGGATGGGCATCTTTCAGCAGTATCTATAGCTCTTTATTCCTGCATAGCAGGAGGTTACACTGGTCCATTCCACCAATACAATTCTATAATAACCATGTATGCCTACTAGCCACCATATATGGGCAGAGAGTGTGTGAACTTGTATCTACCTTATGCCTTAAAAATGGATTTTAGTTACATTTAATTAATGCACTCATCTGTATTTTGTACTTGGGCATGACACCAAAGAACTAACATACTATTAGAAGCCGTCTGTATAACATGAGAATTGATTCATGGAGTATTGTTGTTTATGATAGAGACAAACAAGAAGCAAAGAGGAGGAACATCTGGTCTGCCACATCACTGGACTAAAAATTCCACAATTCTTTATCACTGGCCATGCTGGCTGGGATTGATTGGCGTTGTTGGCTAAAACATCTGGAAGGCCAAATAATTGCCAGCCCCGACTTAAATATGTCAGAGGAATATTTGAAATTTCTAAGAACTAGCTGCCTAAGATATGAGGATGGCTAGGGAAAAGGCACCATCATTCTGATGTGGTCATAACTGCAGCTGCCACAGAAATGAGAGAAAATGGGATAGCTCCGTACAGAAACATTTCTTGAAATTCATCCCCCATGTTACATGACACAGTAGCCAGCTGCATGCACAAGTTTCCCTTAAATGTGCAGATGTTCTTTTGGGGGTGCTGCTGCAGGAGTTGGTATTCCCTCCTTCTCTCTGCAGCTCTAAAGATCCCTAATTAACCCACCCCATGAATCCACCCTACACAGCCATTCTGTTTCTCAGGAAGCAGATAGGATCAGAAGAGCACCTGGCTATCTCCCCATAGCCAGACATGAACTGATGATATCATTACTGAGATCCACTGTGGTGTTCTGGGGTCTCAGTGCTGCTGTGATCATTTAGCATCTAGCTGTGGGATGTAGCCACAGTTTCTCCATGCCTGCTTGCTCACTGTGAAGCACAGAATGGCCACATGAACGCTGTTTCTATTGTGACAAGCCAGGCCATCTCAAAAAGGACTGTAGAAAGCTTGCAGCAGCGAGGAGAAAGCAGCCCAAGAATCCTGAGACCAGGAAGGGTGTTGCAGCTGTGACAAAGGATAGTGACTATAAAGCCTATCAGGATGACAAGGAGAGTCAAGTATGGATTTTGGATTCAGGGGCCTCAGGTCATATGGTAAATTCATATAAGCTCCTGAGGAACAAGACTTCTTTCAACGTGCATTCGGTTGCTTTGACTGATGGTGCACCAAGGGAAGTAAAAGACATGGGGACTGTGTTCATTCCAAGTTTTGAAAAAGACTTTGCTAATGTGCTGTGTGTTCCCAAATTGCAAAACTGTTTGGTTAGTGTGCCTGCATTAACTACTGACGGGTATGCATTAAGTTTCAAAGGGGATGAATGTGTTATTATAATGGGTGACCAGGTTTGTGCAAAAGCACAGAAAAGAAACAAAATGTATTACATGGGCAGTAAGGCACAGTGTGCTACAGTTAATAACACGTCTTTGCATTCTGACTGCACATTATTACCACCGGGTGTTAGGTCATTCCAGTTTTACACGTCTGGGGAAACTGGGAGAGGTTTGCCCAGAAGTGCAAATTTTGAAAAGCATTCAGGTTGGGAAAGATTGCATGCCAACCAGGAAGTTTTTCTAAGGCTGGGACAAAAAGACATAGGTACTAGGAATGGAGGGGTGAGAAAACAAGAAGATTCACCAGAATGCACACCTAGTACATCTCAACAACACACACAAACACAACCTTTACTACACTCACCAATCACAACAACAAAATTTGAGCAAGTGCCAGTGGTTGATACTGAGGTTCAAACCAGTTCAGAGAGTGAGGTTGAGAGAGGACAAAGGTGATTGTACCTAGGAGGACACAGAGAGTGAGGAGACCTCCAGAACATTTTGTGGTACAGAGTACCAGAGCTTGTACAGTGGTGGCTGATCAGCCAGAGTTACAAGGATTTGCAAAGTTATCCAGAGGAGAAACAGGAAAAGTGGTTTTCTGCAATGGGCAGAATTTGTCATTGGTAGAAAAGGAGGTTTTTGATGTGGTCGATAGGCCAAAAGATCACAAAATTGTTGGTTGCTAGTGGGTTTACAAAAGAAAGGAAATGCCAGATGGTAACTACAGATACAAGACCAGATTGGTGGCAAAAGGTTTTACACAGCAGAGATTTGAGAGTTTTGATAGAATTTTTTCTCCAACAGCAAAGCCTGAAAGTCTTAGATTTGGCAGCTAGACAAGGGGAAATTGTAAGGCATTTTGATTTTGAGACTGCATATTTGAATGCTCGTCATGATGAGGAAGTATACATGGAGCAACCACAAGGATTTGATAAAGACAGTGATAAGAAGGTGTACAAATTGAATAAGGTGTTCCAGCAAGATGCTAGAATTAGTGTATTCACGTGGAGCTTGTGAAGCTTGGATACAAACGTAGCATTGCTGATGCTTGTGTGTACACCAAGGGATAGGTAACACTGGTAATTTATGTGGATGACTTGTGTGTTTCAGCAAAGTCAGAACATGAAGTGCAGTTGGTGCAAAAGGAATTGTCCAAGAAGTTTGTTCTTAAAGACTTAGGGAATCTAAGGAATTACCTTGGTATTGAGGTGGAATGGACTGAGGATGGCAGATGTTTGCTAAGTCAGCAGAAAAAGATTGAAGGGCTGATTAAAAAGTGCGGTTTGCAAAGTGCAAAAGTTGTCAAAAGTCCAATGACTCCTAGTTATGCCAGCTGTGAGTCAACAAAGGAGTCTGAGAATCCAGAATTGTTCAGAAGTGTGGTAGGTAGCTTGATGTTTATTGCCAATAACACAAGGCCTGGCATTTCTTTTACAGCTGGAATTCTTAGTAGAAAGGTCAATAGTCCTAAACTTGAAGATTGGACTGCATTGAAGCATGTGCTTAGGTATTTGAAAGGGAGCAAGGACAGAAAGTTAGTAATTCAGGGAAGCATGGATCAGCTTGATTGTTATGTTGATAGTTCTTTTGCGTCTGAATTAAATGACAAAAAATCAGTGACAGGTCTAGTGGTGAAATATGCAAATAGTCCAGTGTTTTGGAGAAGCAGAAAACAAAACTGTGTAGCATTGAGTACTACTGAAGCAGAGTTTGCAGCATTGTCTGAAATGACAGGGGAGATTCAGTGGATATGTCAACTGCTTGACGATTTAGGTGAGAGATGCACAGAACCAACAGTAGTGCATGAGGATTCACAGTCCTGTATTGCCATGTCAGAGACAGAGAATTTAAACTGTCGTACAAAGTATATTGGTGTAAGGTACCAGAATGTGAGGGAAATGGTACAAAACAGAATTCTAAAGTTAGGATACATTGACACAAAAGACAACATAGCTGGCGTGTTAACCAAAGCATTGCCAGTGTAAATATGCAGTGTCATTCTGGAAGGAGGACAATAATTCAGGTGGCACAGGAAATGCTGACAGCAAGAGGCTGGGCAAAGTGGCCGCATGGCAAAAGTGTATATAAAGTCCAGATCTCTACTGTACAGTGTGGGTTTGTGTCGTTGGTGGATGTGAGATAGCTATTGTTAGTGTGTTCCTTTCTAATCAGCAACTCTAAGAAATAAAGTGCCTCTTTGGAGATAAACCAGACTCCAGTTTGCTTTCATCTACAGCTGGATTCCTGGCAAGATCCAAGGCTGCCAGTTGTTTTATCCTAACGCAGGCTTCCGGAGATACTCTGTGTGCTCAATTCTGCTACAACATTCCTTGCCTATGAAATTCATGAAATCATCACCATAAGTTGACAGGTGATTTGAAGTTACATATTAACCCAAACAAATATCCAATGGGCCTCCCATCCTGAGTAGAATGCTTGTAAATGCCTTATTAATACTTATTATTAATTAGCACTGCCTGGGGGGGGGGGGGGACTTGTAATGCCCCAGCCATAGATTATGCTGGGATATTCAAGGATTTGCAGTCCTAAAATATCATTTCCTAATTCTAGTGAGGGGAGCATATATGGTAGCTAGGTAGGTAAGAGGTTTTGACAGAAGTCTGTGGGAAATAAATATTTGTGCCATGTACATTTGAGTAGATTGACTCAGTCCAGACAACCTGCATCCAAATGCTGCCTTAGTCTCACTAATGAGCCAGTGCTGGGAGCTCACTGCCACTTCCTCCCTCTGTGCCAGCTACTTAAACTTTGCTAGTGGTAGCAATGGGGAGCAAACTCCACAAGCTAAGCCAAGGCCCACAAGGGAGTTTTTTTTACAAGGTACAGTGTGTATTCTTGTCTGGTGCACGAATTTCCCTCTCTTTTGCCGCTGTGCTGTTTTTAAATATTTCCCAGCCGTGTGTGTGTGTGTGTGTGTGTGTGTGTTTTAAGGAATGAGGAGGAGACTATAGAGGAAGCATCAATGAAATAGGCACAAATGTCTTGACAACATTGTGAGTCAGCACTGAGAGTATAGCGTTAAACTTCTGGGGGAGAATTTGCCTACTTAAATATTGTGAATCAATAATACAGTGTGAGACTAGTGAACCTCCACTGTGTGTGGAAGCTATGTCAGATCTGATCTATGGATAGGGATGGGAATATCAAATTTCAGTTCATTGTTGTTTTGCCAAAATTTGCAGAAGTATTTCTATTCAAGATGGAAAGAATTTAGATGGTTTTAAAAAAGCAATGTATGAGAAACTAAAACTGACAATTTTTTTTTAAGAACTAAAAAGACCTTGTAAATTTGTCAGTTTTAGTTTCTCTTACATTGCTTTTTTTAAACCATCTAAATTCTTTCCATCTTGAAGAGAAATACTTCTGCAAATTTTGGCAAAAGTCTGGCTTTTTTAATGCCTGTGTGTTCAACCATGTCAATGCTGAGTTAGGCTTGCCACTTCTTTTTTTCTGGCAGGTTCCTCATCTTTCACAACTATATCATGGTGAACAGGTGCAACATGGTTAGGCTTGCCATAACCCGGCGGCCCCCGTGCCATTCACGGTTTCGGGGGGCCCCTCCCGGTCACGGTCTGGTTTGGGCCCCCACCCGTGCCTTGTTCCCGGTTTGGGGGGTCCGCTCCGGCCATTGCTGCTGCTGCTAATGCGGCTGCTGCAGCGCCGACCCACCTCCTCCTCCTCCTCCGGCTCCACCTTCCTCCTCTTCCTCGGCGGGCCGGCGGCAGAAGCGCCGCTGCCACCGCGCCTCCACTGGGAGGGCTTGCGCGCTGCCCAGGCCTCAGTAGGGGCCAGTGGCAGCGTGCGCGCCTTCCCCATTCCCTCCGCGCGCACGCGTGCCTGACCCATTCCTTCCGCACATGTGCGCGTGCCTACCCCGCTTCCCTTCCTCCCACGCCAGCCATCCTAAGGAGGAGGAGGGGGGAGAGGAGGAGGAGGAGGAGGAAGGAGCCGGAGGAAGGGTGCCTGAAGGCCAGGGCAGAATTGGGCCACAGAAGGAGGAGGAGGAGGAAGAGGAAAGCTGAGTCAGTGGCCATTAGGTCTGCCTTGGTATTTTGGGGGTTTTAAATTATTTTTTAAAATATAAAATACTTATTTTATTTAATGTTTTTAATTTTATTATTGCTTTTTATTTTTTATTTTATTAATTTTTATTATTGCTTGTTTTTATTTTATTTTATTAATTTTTATTATTGCTTGTTTTATTTTATTTCATTAATTTTATTATTGCTTGTTTTTGTTTTATTTTATTAATTTTTATTATTGCTTGTTTTTTATTTTATTACATTAATTTTTATTATCAAATATATACACTCCTGCCTTATTTTTTATTTATTTTTTCATTAGTTTTCATTATTAAATATATGCAAGTGCATTTTTTGTGTATTTATGGTGCTTTGAATGCTAACAAGTCTGCCTTTCTTGGCCAATTATAGTGGTGATGATGATGATGATGATGATGATGATGATGATGATGATGATGATATCAACAAGCCTCTGAGGCACGGCCAATGTAACTTGCTGTGATTTTTACAAACTCATGCGCAGTGAAGAAAAACCACAGTCCCTTGCCCAAGTACACACTTCTGAGATGTACAGTTGAACCCGAGGGCAAGTCCATTTCTGCCATCTGTCTAAGAATAATGCCAAAATGTCCTCCATTTTGATCATGCCTAAAAACATGCATTTATATTAACATTTTTTTTAAAAAACTCATTTTTTGCGCATCCTCCATTTTTATAAAAATGTGTCCTACATTTGAAAATGTTGCCCTACATTTGTCCTACATTTGTCCCGGTTTGGAGGTCCTCACTTATGGCAACCCTAAACATGGTCCTCTCCATCTTGGGAATAAAAACAGACCCACTGAGTTTTGTGGCAAGAATTTCATCTCAGCTCAATTTTAATAAAAATGTATAAAAATTAACAAATTTCTTTATATTCAGAATGGATAAACAGGATTTTTAAAACATCACCACAGGAGCAAATGAAACTGAAAGACTCTGCCATTTGTGATTGTGTAGTCCTTAGAAAGTACTTTAGTAACTACTGAAGAAGGCAAATTGATGTTTTGCATGTCCTGCATGTTTACAGCAAGAAGAAAGAAAAATCCTTGCCACTGGAGCATCTGGGGAAAGATATAAGGAAGCAGAAAGCCAGAGTAAGCTTGGCTCATTTCTTTCCTGTTCTCCAGGCCTTTCTTAACCTCCAATTCTCTTCCTATAGCAACAAAGGGGCCTCCAAGCCTGCACTGAACCAGAAGGAGGGATGTATCTACTCCCACCCTCCACCACCACTGACACTCTGACACTCCTTCTTCCATAACAGCAGATGTTTTACTAAGAAATAATAAGTAGTGTACATTCTTTTTATTTTTTTAAAAAGTAGTAGGATGTTGGTTAACTAAATGGCACCCATACTAACATGTTCTTAATTTCATAGGTGTCTTAAAAATAACATAGCAGAGGCAGGCCATTGTGCACTAAACACAAGATGGAAGGAATGGGGGTGCACATGTGTGAGAGGGGGCGCAGAGAAAGAAAGAGACGGAGAGAGAAAGAGAATTAGCCAGCCAGTTTTCAGTGAACTGCTGAGATAAATAGTTCCAAAGTGAGAAGACAATAGTCTTCTCTGTAGCCACCGTGGTATATAGTGGTGGTCTGAGTGCTTGGGTTGCAACTCTAGAGAACAGGGTTAGAATCCCCACTTGGCTATAGAAACCCACTGGGTGACCTTGGGCAGTCACACTCAGCCTCAGAGCAGGGACATAGCTAGGATTTTAGGAAGGGGGGTCCAGACTAAGTGCCACCATTATAATGGGGCTTGAGTGCGGCGGCGCAAGCACACACCACATTCATTTTTCTAATGGAAGGGGGGGTCAGGACCCCCAGATCCCCCCCCTTGGCTACATCCCTGCTCAGAGGAAGGCTGATAGGGTTGCCATAAGCAGGGTTGCCATTTGTCCTGGAAAACCTGGAAAATCCAGGATTGAACGGACTAAAGAAATGTCCTGGCTGACTGGCCCAGTTGAAATGGTAAATCCTGGATTTCTTCTTCATCATAGTGCAATGGTGGATTAAAATATGGCAGTGGTGATGACGCAGTAAATCGTGCAAGAAGACTGGCACTGACAAGAGTCTCATCCTACCCTGCAGGCACCGGCTGCTACTGCACAGATGAAGCATTGCCACCTTATTCTTCCATTCCCTCCCCCCATCCCCTGACAGGACCAGAAGATGGAAAAGAAAAGGAGGCAAACAGAGATGGTCTTGTGTTGTGTGGTAATTGTGTCAGCAGCTTGAGCCTATGGTAAGCAACAGAGTGGAACTTCCTAACAGCCTTAAGAAACCTCCCTCTGTTCATATCAGCTAGTGGGGGGGGGGGAGCTCTTAGCTTGGTACTGGTACTGAGATTGAAACATAATGCTAGAAAAAGTGCAGTAATTAATGTGTTGAATTTGCACAATCAAAATACAAATCAATAATATGCATAATTATAATAATTTGCATAACATGCAAATTAGATGCCCAGATAAGAGGGACTGGAATATGGCAACCCTGGCCATAAATCAGAAACGACTTGAAGGTATATAGCCTCAAGTCTGCAGGATTACATTTCTTTGAATGCATTTAAATTATATGGGCCTCACAGGAGGAGCATAGACTTCAGTGACTAGAAAGAAAAGAAAAGAAAAGAAAAGAACCAAAGAAGTTCAAGGGCTCATCTCATCATTGAGAGAGAGAGAGTAGAAGGTGAGCTATGTTTGGGGTGGGAATCATTCTTGACTCTTTGACTGGTTTTTGCATTTTGGTTTGTTTTTGCAGGGTTGTGTGAAGACTTTTGTTTGTTTTGGGCCATGGGCTCTCCAGGAGCACATGATCTAAGGGGGCAGGGGTTCTGCTGAGGAGGCAGAGCTAGCAGTCACTAGGTCTATATAACTGCTGTCTCGGTTTTTGGAGCTCAGACTCTGAGGTTCAGCAGTCATATCAGGAAGAGTTATTACAGTCTGAAAAAGTGGGTAAAATAACTGCAGGGTTGGGGGATAAAGAAGCTGTCATTGTTTCCTGCAATGTTTGTATTTTTGCCAGAAAACCTCACTGACTACACTTGCTGCAAGTGCAAGCTGATGGCTCTGTTGGAAGAGAAGGTAGGTCAACACACAGCAGTTATGTGTTGAGACCTTTCAACACTTCAAAGAACATGAGGACTGTCTGGATAGTACAGAGTGGGAGCTGATCCTACAGAACCAACAGGAAGAAATCACCAATGAAAGCTAAAAGGGCTGTAACACTGGAAGACAGTCACAGGTAGAAGCAGCCCAGGCATAAGGAAACTTTCCAACAAAGCAAAAGTTTTTGATGTTTTCCTGAAGATAACAGTGATAAAAAGGCACAAATAGGAGACCAGCAGCAAGAGATACTGCATGTCAGAAAAGGAGCAAACCTAACCACCAACTGCAGTGAGAAGAAATTAAAGGTGCTGGTGGTGGAAGATTCATTGGCCAGGGTACGGAGGGAACGGTGCACCAGCTGGATGAGATGCATTGGGAAGTCTGCTGCTTTCCTAGAGCACATATCCATGATGTCACTGACAAGTTGCTGAAACTAATCAACAATACACAGTAGTGACCCTTTCTTCTGATTCATGTGGGCATCAAGAACACTGCAAAGTACACCTTTGAGCAGATCACTTTGGACTATGAAGCCCTGGGCAGGAAAGTGAAGAGAATGTGATGTTATTCTCACCAATTCTACCAGATAGCCGACCAAACAGGGACAGGAAGATATTGCAGGTGAACAGCTGGTTATGCAGATACTGTCCATGGGAGCAGTTTTGCTTCTGGGACCACCATCTTCACTTCATAGATGAAGGTTTACTATCTACAGATGGACTATATCATGAAGACTGGAAATAATGTCTTTTAGGAAAAGCATGGTGAATCTGACCAAGAGGGCTTTAAACTAAATCCTGAGGGTTGTGTGGAGATGTCAGCTTAAACATCTGTCTAAAAGCAAGTTCTAAACGTAAGGATGTGAATTCTACAAGAGAAGCTGAGGGAGAGAATGGAAACCAGAGTAAAATTCACAGTAAGATAATTCGCTTGTACAGAAATCCATGCAAGTGATCAAACTGGACCAGTGGAGAGCATTTTGTTGTTGTTGCGTGCCTTAAAGTCATGTCTGACTTATGGCAACCCTAAGGTGAACCTATCATAGGGTTTCTTGGCAAGATTTGTTCAGAGGAGGTTTACCGTTGCCTTCCCCTGAGGCTGAGAGCATGTGACTTGCCCAAGGTCCACCCAATGGGTTTATGGTCGAGTGAGAACTGTAAAAATAAATGGAGAAATAAATAAAAACAACATTGTGGCAGGAGTTTACTACAGGCCATCAAACCAAGATGAGGTGGTGGTGGGATGCTTTCCTGAAATAAATCTCAGAAATCACCAAGAAGTAAGAACTGGTAATTGTGGGGGACTTCAGGGGAACCTGATTTCTGCTGGGAGACTAGAGGAGGAAAAGAAAAGAAAAAAGAGCATGTGTACAGAATGGAAGAAGGGACAAATCACCAAGGAAGAATACATATGTGAAGCTCAAGCTTGCAGGAATAGTGTAAGGAAAACTAAAGCTAAAAATGAGCTGAAACTGGCTAAGCAAGCAACAAGCAACCAAAAGTGGTTTGTTTGTTTTTCAAGTATGTTTGAAGCAAAGAAATGATGAAAGAAATGATGGGACTATTGCTCAACAAGAATGGCAAAATGCTAACATACCACAATGAAAAAGCAAAACTGCTGAATACCTATTTTGCTTCAGTTTCCCCCACCCCAAGAAGAATGTGTTTCCATGCAGCAGGAGTGATCTTGGTAAGGAATCTAGGTTGCAAATCAGGACCAATAAGGAGTCAGTCAGGAATCACCTAGGCCCGAAACTGATGGGCTGAAAAAACTGTGCCAGGCCATGCTAGCCCCAATCCAGGTCACAGCCACAGTCCTGAACTGAGCCACCAAAAAGAAGCTGATTTTTCCATTCCTTTTTGGCCTGGTTCTTTTAGGAAGATGTGGCATCAGCATGGTTTGGGGCATGTATCATTTAAACGCAACTGGAAACTGTGCCATTTGGCCCATCTGTTTTGGGCTCTGGTTAACCTAAACAAGTTCAAATTATAGAACTGCAACTCAGAGTATTGAGGGAACTGATATACTCACAGAACCACTTGCCTTCATTTTTTAGAAATCTTGGAGAATGGGTGAGGTGCCAGAGGACTGGAAATAAGCATTATGCCTGTCTAACAAAAGGT
>NC_056525.1:62983382-63140969 GCF_019175285.1 Sceloporus undulatus | reverse complement strand
GAAGAAGAAGAAGAAGAAGAAGAAGAAGAAGAAGAAGAAGAAGAAGAAGATGATGATGATGATGATGATGATGATGATGATGATGATGATGATGATCCAGGAAACTATGGACCAATCACATCAACCTCAATATCAGAACTGATTATACAGGAACCTGTTTTGATTACAATGCAATGATTAGTAGGAGATACCATGTGCTTGTCAAGAACAAATCCTGCCAAACTAACCGTATCTCTTTTTTTGGTTGGATCACTGGTTTAATGTATGGTAGAAATGCTGTGGATGTCATTTATCTGAATTTCAGCAAAGCATTTTATAAAGTCCCTCATTATAATTTGATTAGAAAACTTACTAAATGTGGAATAGATGGAAACACCATCAGATGGGTCCATAATTGGTTGGCAAACTTGTGCTCAAAGAGTTGTCCTCGGTGGCTTTGCTTCAAATTGGAACACAGTCTCAAGTGAAGTGCCACACAATTCTGTCCTGGGGCCTACACTTTTCAATGTTTTTATCAATGATTTAGATGCTGAGTTGGAGGGAATCCTTATCAGATTGTGGATGATACAGGACTGGAAAGGATAGCTAATACATTGGAAGATACGAACAGAATTCAGAAGGACCTTAACAAACTAGAAAACTGGGCTGAAATTAATAAAATTAATAAAATGAAATTCAACAAAGACTAATGCAAAATTCTGTATTTAGGCTTTTAGAATGGAAACGACTTGTGAAAAGGACCTAGGTATTATTGTTGTTGATGAGCCAGCAGTGTGAAGCTGCAGCAAAAAGGTGGATGCTATATTAGCCTGCATTAATAGAACCATAATTTCAAAGCTGGGGGAAGTAATAGTCCCCCTATATTCTGCACAGCATCAGGCCTGACTTCAAGAAATGTGTTCAGTTCTGGGCACCTCATTTTAAGAAGGATATACGTAGGCAATCTGGAACAAGTTCTGAGAAGGGCAATGAGCTGAAGAAGTTGTTCATATGAGGAAAGATTGAAGGAGTTGGGCATGTTCCATTTGGAGAAGGCAAGACTGAGGGGTGACATGGTTGCACTCTTTAAATACTTCAAGGGCTGTTGCAGAGAAGGGGGACAGGCCTATTCTATGCTGCCACAGAGGGGTATTTTTAGAAGGAATCTGGCAGGAAATGTTGAAGTGTTTTACTATTCTCTTAGAATTTTTTTTCCTTTCAAAAAGCAATGGAGAGCCCTGGTGGTGCAGTAGTTAAATGCCTGTACTGCAGCCACTCACTCACAAACCATAAGGTTGCGAGTTTAATAGCAGCCCAGGGGCTCAAGCTTGACTCAGGCTTGCATCTTTCCAAGGTTGCTAAAATGAATACCCAGATTGTTGGGGGCAATTAGCTTACACTTTGTAAACCACTTAGGGAGTGCTTAAGAGCACTGATAAGCAGTATAGAAATGCACTTGCTATTGCTATTGCTATATGGAAAGTAATAGAAAAATGACAAGCAGCATATGAAGCAATGCATCAAGTTACTTTTTCAGCACTGCAATGAGTAATGGAAACAAGGTAGTTATGAAACACTGGAATAAATAACAAAGTGAATTTCTCAAAGTGAATTTCCAGTCTCTACAAAGTACAGTTAGTCAAACCACAGGAGGCTCACATGCTCTTGCATTGGGTTACTCTATTTACCCCAGATTTGCCCGTCAACCCAACCTGAACTGCAAGTATGGCCTGAATAGTAATAAGATGGCCAGGTTGTTAAGGTAGCAGGCAGGAAAACCTGCAGGCAGAGGGTGAGGGAAGAGTTAACCATGCTTTGGGGAATTAATTAACAACAGATGTCCAGTTTCAATTAATTAATCTCCTGCCACACTTGGTTTTTACAGTTCCCTTGGAGGTCTTTCCAAAATGAGGAGCTGTCCAGATGCCAAGGCAAGCTCCATGCCTACAGGCCGGATGGGTCACATGGCAGCAGAGCAGCCCGACTGGACAGGGGCAGAAAGTAAATGGATTTGTTGTTCTCCCATTCATGTAGCGCCAGCTGGCTGGACAAACTTCCCTTGATGTTGGCAGCAGTGACGCATTGTGCGTCATGCTTCTCAAACAATTTCCCAAGGGGTTGTGGGTCATTGGCCAGGAATTACTGCCACCTGGCACTGTGTACCCAGGGAGAGTTTGAAAAAAATCAATCCAGTTTAGGTAAATATGTCAATTTAAGATCAGTTAAAACTAAATGGAAAGCAGTTCCTCAGAATTGTTCAAGGAACTCATGGACTGATTTATCTTAAAATGAAGGCACAAATATTTACTTGAGAACAAAATGTTGTGTTGCAGAAGGAAAAACTGCCTTCCTAGGTCCCTGGGATGACTCTTACCTTTAAGAGTTAAATAAAGGAAAATTGCAGCAGCTTTTGTCACTGCTTGCTGCAAGAAGAGTCAAAGCCACTCACACTGAAAGAAGATACCCTTCACTTGAATTATTATTTTAGAGTATTTATACTCCACTCTTCAGCCAAAAGGCTATCAGAGCAGTTTACATTTTTTTAAAATTAGACATTCCCCTGCCCTCAGGCTTACAATCTAAAAAGACAAGACATAAAAGGAGAAGGGCATGGCAGTAGGGAAGGGGAAAGTCCAGCAGATCTTATCTCCCTCGGATGACTGAACCAAGGCAGATGGACTGGAGGGAGGGCCCTTCTTTTTCAGACAAGGCCTGATGAAGTTGATCTGTCCATCTCTCCCTCTGGATTATGCTCCCTGGATTTAGAAAACTTTGGTGTTAGGTTTTCCTGGTCATTGATAGAAGCCCTACATATGGAAATTAAGGCTCTGCAACAGCACAGTGGATGCTTCCTGTGCCTTATGCACCAAAATGGCTATATGATGAACAGTGTGTTAATATGGAATAGTTAAAATGCTGAGTTTAGATACTCTGGCTTCAGATTGACTTGCACTTGCTCCCATGCATCTATATAGAGAACATCTAAACTGTACCAAATAAGATCAGTCAGAAGGCATGGTTGAGTTTATATTTTTACCCCCAAACTAATTTCTACTGGATGGACTTGCCAGGGAACCTAAGCTACACTTACACTGCAGAATTAATGGCGTTTGACACTGCTTTAACTGCTATGGCTCAATGCTATAAAATTCTGGGATTTATAGTTTTGTGAGATATTTAAATTTCTCTGTAAGCAAGGTTTGATGCCACAACTATCTACAAATCCCAGGATTACATAGCATTGAGCCATGGCAGTTAAAGTGGTGTCAAATTCCATTAATTCTGCAGTGTGGCAGCAGCCATTGTTCTCTGCAGCAAAGTTATATTTCTTTAAAGCAGGGGTAGGCAACCTTTTTGAGCCGGGGGCCGGGTTGCTGTCCCTCAGGCAACTCGGGGGGCCGCATGCCGGGGGCGGAGCTTCCACCATCTGGGGGTGAGGCCGCATGCTGGGGCGGAGCTTCCACCGAAGCCCCGCGGGGAGGAGGAGGCATTTGCCTGCCCTCTCCTCCTCGGTCCTCTTCTGGCCAAACACCCCCAACCTGCATTCCAAAACACACACAACAGCACATTTGTGCATTTCACATGGCTTTACTTAACATGGCCTCTTGCATATTTCAGAGGCTTATTCCATAACCAAACCCCTTAGGTTTAACACTTAGCATGGTTTAACATGGCTATGCATATTGAACATGTCAAGTGTGGTTTCACCGTTCTTTCACCAAGTGTACTTCTCCAAAGTGTGTACTTGGTCAAGGGACTTTGGTTTTCTTCACTGCGCATGGTTTGTAAAATCACAGCAATTTACATTGGCCTTGCCTCAGAGGCTTTCTGTAACAATATCACCATTAAAGAACCAAAAACACAGAAAGGCACTTTGGAAGTCACACTGGCTTCAGAAACAGTGTGTGCATGCCACTAAAGCTGACTCATATCATTATCATCATCATCGTCGTCATCATCATCTCATCACACTATCATTGTCAAAGCAGGAGACTGTTAGCATTAAAACCCAAAACACACTTGGAAGGTGACACTTCTCCGGCTCAGAAACAGTGCGCATGCCTCTCAAGCTGACTCTCATCATATCATATCACCATCATCACATCCTCTCATCACATCATCATCATCATCCTCATCATCAACCACTATCATTGTCAAAGCAAGGGAGATTGTTAGCATAAAAGCACCCAAAACCACACTTTGGAATGGACCATTCTCTTGGCTTCAGAAACAGTGCCTGCATGCCTCTCAAGCTGAGTCATATTCATCATCATCATCATCATCATCATCACTCACCACACCACCACCACCCCCCACCACCACCACACTATCATTGTCAAAGCAAGGGAGACTTGTTGCATTAAAAGCACCCAAAACACACTTTGGAAGGGACATTCTCTCAGCTTCAGAAACAGTGCCTGCATGCCTCTCAAGCTGAGTCATATCATCATCAGCAGCACAGCACCACCACCACCAATCCATCAATCATCACACTATCATTGTCAAAGCAAGGGAGACTTGTTGCATTAAAGCACCCAAACACACTTTGGAGGTGACACTCTCTCAGCTTCAGAAACAGTGCCTGCCTGCCTCTCAAGCGGCTCATATCGTCGTCATCATCATCACAACCACACCACCACCCCACCACCACCACCACCACCCCCACACTATCATGTCAAAGCAAGGGAGACTTGTGTAGCAGTAAAAGCACCCAAAACACACTTTGGAAGGGGACACTCTCCAGCTCCAGAAAAAGTGCCGCACCCAAGCGACTCAGCATCACACACATCCTCACACATCATCACATCACAACCCACACAAAAAGTGGAGACGAGCAATTAAAGCACGCAAAATACAATAAATAAAACGAGACTGGACCATAAAACAAACCTTATTCAGGTCTGCATTCTGTGCCCCACTCCTCCTCTTCCCCTCCTGCTGCTCCACCTTCTCTTCCTCCTCTCCTCTCCTGCTGCCCCCACCTCCTCTTCCTCCTCTGCTGCTCCCTCCTCCTCTTCCTTCTCCTGCTGCCCCCATCTCCCTCTTCCTCCTCCTGCTGCTCCTCCTCCTCTTCCTTCTCCTGCTGCCCCCCTTCCTCTTCTCCTTCTCTTCTCCTACCCCCTCCTCCATGTGCCGCACGGCCTGGGGGCAGGGTGGAGGAGGCAGAGGAGAAGGGGTGGGTGGCATGGGAGGCAGGGAAGGCAGCACCGGGCCCACGGGGGAGGCAGGGAGGGCGGTGCGGGGCTTCCCCCTTTGCCCCCTGTGCCCCAGGCGCGGCCTCCTCCTCCTCCACCGGTGAGGAGGCAGGGAGGGCCGCGCGGAGGGAGCACGGGGCTTCCCCTTTGCCTCCTCTGCCCCAGGCCGCACAGCCCTCCTCTTCCTCCTCCGCGTGGTTGAGGAAAAGGCGGCCGCGCGGCCTGGGGCAGAAGAGGAGGTGGAGGCGGCAGCAGAACCGTGTGGGGCCGGTCCTGCCGCCTCTGTGGGCCGCATCAGGCCCGGGCCGGGGGTTGCCAACCTCTGCTTTAAAGTCAAATTCCCAAAATTGCATTACTGCATTGAGTGCTTCTGACACTGAGTGGCCAGGGCTACCATGTGAAGGTGCTCTCTTCTAGGGTATTTCCTGGCAGCTTGCATGCACAATATAAGTGATGGTTCCTTGTATTTTTCTGCAAGAGCAGGCAGAACGTATTATAAACTGAGATCTTCTGCCCATTTAGGGTTGCAGATAGAATTGCATAGAACATGCTCCAGCTAGAATTTTCACACCGGCCAACCTGTATATTACCAGTGCAAGATGGAAAAGACCTGGCTTAACTCTCTCTCTTTCTTCATAGAATCATTGCCTCTTCTTTCCAAAGACAGATAATTTCAATTATATTGGTCACACACGGGGGAAATACTCTGTGTAAAATTCTGATTTTCCTGACAACCTCAATGGTAAGGTTGTCAGATTGGCTCTGGGACAGTGCTCCTATAACTTTAATCCTTTACCGATGGAGCACAGGTTTATGTGTATTTTTTCCTGTTCCAAGATCTGTTAAGACACAGGAGTTCTGTCCCAGAGCCAATCTGGCAACACTACTCGGTGGCAATGCACTATTGTACATGCACATAGTCCAGGTTCAATCCTCATATATCCAGAAAAGTCTGAGAAAGTTCTACCTGAAACACTAAGGAAATACCCGTCACAGCCGGACCATACCGAGCTCGATAGACTAGTCATCTAACACAATATAAGACAGTTGGTTGTATTTCAGTAAAGGTGTCCAATGGACCAGCCTAGATGGAAATCCATTTCTGGAACTCCAGGCGATTTATTAAGCAGCAAGTGAGATGGACTTTGAGATGGCTTTTCAAGTAAATTTCATCCAGAGGGGCCCTGTGACAGATTACACTTAGGAGAGCTTTAATTTTCATCAGCCTCACTACCGGCTATTATTATGGAGCAATTAATAATGAAACTTATTGTCTAATTGTTAATTGACTGCAGGGAACTACCTCCCTGCCTTTGCCTTTACTGTACAGCTTGGGAAAAGGCATTAAGGCATGAAGCTCATTCGCCTTCTGCCTTTGCATGGAATCGCTTTAGGAAACGTGCTTCTTTTGTTAACTGTTGAGGTTTGGCTGAGTCCAGCCCAGGGAAGATGTCCACCGGATGAAGGAAGGATGCTGACCTTGAACATATTGGATACAGAGGAAAATCTGAGCAACCACTTGCTTTTTAAAAACCCAACAATCCTCTATTAGTAGTGCAAAAGCCATCTCAGTACTATTAGCACCTCTTGCTGTTTGGACCTCCTTTAATTTGCTTCTCCATCCAATGAGCTCAGAGAATAATTAATATTTGTACAGGTATACCCAATCCTTCACTTCATCTCTCTGTTCCTTCATTGCTTATCTGAACAAATCACATGTGAGTAGTTTGTTTCTTTCATTTATTAGTAGTATTTGACATAGAGCCAACATAGGCTAGTGGTTTGAGCATTAGTCTATGACTCTGGAGGTGAGGATTTGATTCCACGCTCACCATGGGATCCATTGGGTGACCATGGGTGAGTGATATACTCTCAACCCAGAAAAACCTGTTATAGGTTTGCCTTAGGGTCGGCATAAGTCCGAAACATCTGAAAAGGACTTCCGGTGGTAATGGTGTCTCGAAGAGAAGCACTCTGAGAAGGCTTCGGAGGCGATCTCACTCAGCAAGGCAAGATAGGTCAGAAGACTTGTTCTGAGGACCTAAAATTTTCACCAATAACGGTGGGATCAGAGGGGGCTCGGAGGAGGCCCTAAAAACAGCTCAAGAACCTGTGGAAGCAGAAGTAAGCCTAACCCCGGAGGAACCCGAAGGGGCCAAGCTGAAACATCCGGAGCTGCGGAGGACCGAAGAGCAAACCACGGCCTTGCATGAGAAGCGGAGACATCTCTGCACAGAGACGCCACCACTATTTTAAATTTAGATTGTTGAAAATTGTTTAGCAATTTGTGGATGCTGGATGGACATTACATCTGGGAGTTTAAGTCGGTGGGTAAAGAGAAAAGCTGCTGAGTGACTTTATTGAACTTTAAGAAAAGTGTAGTTTGGTGGGTGGAACTCCCTAAATATTGGAATACAGTATAATTTGAAAGACTGGTAGATATCCTCCCTGTTGTGTGTTTAGAAGAGAATACCTTCCTGAAGAATCAACATAACATAGAGCCGAGGAGACAACAAAATACCGGACTCGCTCCGGTTTTGGTTGGTAAGAATAGTAAAAAGACAGACGAAGAAAGAGAGGAGAGTATAAAATAGGAGGACACTGAAGAGTTAAAAAGCCAGGAGCCCCGTTGTTTACCTTGGAGCCCACGCTAAATGACCTTGGAGCCTTTGAGATCTGGAGGAGAATCTGGGACAAAGACTGTGGGAGAGAGGCCGCGACGAGAAGGGAAGGAGGAGTTGCTGTGGAGACGGAGGGCGGAGATCTGGTGCAGACGGAGTGACGCTGCAGGAAGAGGCAGAGAGCGACGGAAGAACCATAGAGTGGATACTGACAGAGGTACAGGAGTGGGAGGACGCGAAGTTAAAGTCATGAGTCAGGAACTAGAGGGCCGGGAGAGAAGGAAGACCAAGTAGAGTAGGAAGAAGGAAGGTCCGGAAAGATAGACATTTTCCTGGGTGAGTGACGGAAGAACCATAGATGTGGACTGGATAGCCAATAAGGAAGTAAAGGATAAGATCATAGAGGACTTTGGAGGCTGAATAGAGGGAACATAGAAAGTAAGGGGATTTAAATGCTGAAAGAAGACGGAGATGAGAGCCGGACTGTCTACGAAGGTGAAGGACGGGTAAAAGGAGAGTGAAGGAGACAAGATCTTCAGAAATTAACTCTATAAATAAGTGAAGATCGATTAAAGTGGAAAGAAGCGTTAAAGGGAAGAGATACATTAGGGGTGGCTTTGATAAATAAATCTAAGAATAGAAAGGACATTTGTGATAAAGGATTGTGAAGCATTAGTAGTAACAGAAATTTAAGATAAATGGTATATTTTTTTGCGTGTGTATATCTCTTCTTGTGTCTTCTTGCTTTGGATTGAAGGTTTGGGTTTAAATTGTGGGGTAACAATAGGGAAATACGAAATTTAGAAGAAACTCTCAGTATAATGAACCCAAAAGGAATACAAGAGCTAACTCACAAAACCAAAATAGTTCCTAGACGCCAATCAATAGAAGACCACCCCGAATATGATATAACCAATTAATATTGGAGAAGGTGGAGGGGTTAGCTGCAAACTCACCTGCTAATCTCTCAGCTACCCTTGCCACAGGAAATGAATAAATTTAGGAAAGAGATTAAACAGGAAATAAGGGCAGATTTGAAGCAAATGAGCCCATCAGTAGATAAGGTAATGGCCGAATTGCAAAACACGAAGAAAAGGGTGGATATACTGGAATTTAAACTGATAAATTTGAAATGGAATTAACGAAATTGGAAAGAAGGAGAGAAGAGAATTAGATGACAGAGCGGTGTGGGAACAAAAGATGAAGGAAAGAGCAGTGAACTGAGAGGGATCACAGAAGAGAAAGAAAAAACTTATGGAGAGTTTAATACCAAAATAGCACAGTTTTTGGAAAAAGAGGTAACAAATCTGGAGATGGAAATCGATAAATTATACCGTTTTAATTCGAAGATAGCAAAACAAAAGGGAGTGCCACGACATATTTCTCTCCATTTTGAGGAAGCAGATCAGGATGTCTTTCTGAATAGACACAATGAGACCCCATTTGTGTGGGAGGGACCGGAAGTGAAAGTTTTGAAGACACATCCCAGCGAGATTGCTTCGAAAGAAAGAGAAGATAACATTCTTGACCGCTTTCCTGAGGAGTGAGAAATTCAATATAGGTGGGAAACACCGGAAGGATACGTTTTGGTGGGAAAAGAAAAGAATTAAATAACCACCCCGGAACAGGCAAAGGCCTTTTGAGGAAAATGAAAGAGAGAACCAGCAGGAATATGACGGAGAGAAAAACCCAGATGTGACTTGAAACAGGATGAGACTGAAGAAGAAAATGAAGAATTAACGGCAAGCAAGTTAATCATTAGACAAGATGATGAAGACGACTTATCAGTGGAAGAAGATCAGGAAGAGATGGAGGGAAAGAGAAGAAATGCGATAAAACTGGTGACCTTTTATTTAATTGAAGACCAATTACTAGACCCAGAAGAGTTGGAGGTTGGAATAGATTGAAGACTGCCAGGAATTTTTTAGTTTAGAAAAAAAATCATGTTAACTAAAGGGCATTCCCTCCCATCCTTTATAAGGATTGGAACCATGGGTGAACTATATTAGGGGAGGGGATAGTTCAAGATGGAAGTCTAGTGGATAAAGTGGGAAATTGGAGTATTTATAAAGATATTAAACAATGGGGAGAAAAGGTAAAGATTACATTAAAAGGGAGGAATTAATTATCACTACTGCCTATATTTAAAGATTTAACAGCTAATTTTATAGAAACACAGTAAGACTCATAAAAACTGCATCTCTAGTAAGTTCAGCATAGATAAGATAAGGTAAAATATAGCACCCTTTAGAAGCTTATTAAGTTAAGATAAGAGATGTTGTAAGTTATTAGCTAACTCATTAGCAGAGTAAATTATGATAGGAAGTTGTTGTTTTTATATTTGTATGTATATTTGTATATATGTTATGTGATATAAAATGGTGGTTGTTTCTTTTAATTTGAAATAAAAATTAAAAAAACATCTTGAAAACACACAACAACAACAACAACAACAACAACAACAACTTGACATTAAACAAATTCTGTAGGCACCATATATATTTCAAAATCTGCTAAAACCTCATAATGAGATAATGTAACATGTATCTCCCAGATCCAGGCCAAAGCCCTGTAGATTCTTTCTCTACATTATTGCTAAAATCCGTCCATTTCTTTCGGCCTCTACTGCCAAGACTCTGGTCCACCCCCTGGTCATCTCACAACTAGACTATTGTAACTTCCTTCTGGCAGGGCTTCCTCTCTCTCACCCCTGTCCTTTAATTTCTGTCCAGCATTCAGCTGTACGCATTATTACATCCACCCACTGCTCTGACCATATTTCTCCTCCCCTTCCCCTTCCGTATTCAGTATAAGCTTTCTCTCTTGCCCTCTCTAAACTAGCCTGTGATGGTGGCAGGACTGAAAGAAAGCCTTCCCCTGTAGATCTTAGGACTTTTGCAGCTTTGTATGGGGAGAGATGGTCTTTCAGATAGTCTAGAGCTAACCACTTTGAATTGAGCTCAGAAATGATCTGATAGCTGGTGAAGCTGAGTAGGGAGAAGATTCAGAAGAGATCCTCCATAGCTGACCTTGTGCATATTAACTGCAATCCTTCTCAGAAATCCCACTGAGTTCAATGAGATTTACATATGGTTGAAACCTAAGATGAATTATTATGGCATTTAAGCCCAAACGTGGGCTTGCCTCTGGGAAACATGAGTTGACATCACACCTGTACCATGGATATAATCTCTCTACTTTTGAATGTCAGGGATACACTGTTTTTAGGGCCTCTCCCCAGGGAGAAAGTGAGTGAAGAGCCAATATTCATTAAGTATTTTGGTTCAGGCCCACATCTAGACCTGAACTGACATTCTTCTGCAGCCACTTATGGATGTTTGTGTTGAACTGGAAGAAACAAAGGCTGCATCTGCACTGCAGGAATATTCCGATTTGACACCACTTTAACTGCCATGGCTCGATGCTATGGAATGCTGGGAAATGTAGTTTGTAACATCTACATTTCCCAGAATTCCATAGCATTGAGCCATGGCAGTTAAAGTGGTGTCAAATCAGATTATTTCTCCAGCACGGATGCAGCAGAGGATTTTTTTCTTCCATGGTCGGCTTGGGTTGGACTGCCTCTTCTGAAACAGAGATGGGGGCAAGCAGAGAAGGCTGCACTCTATTAAACTGCCTTTGAGAACCTGCCAGACTGACAACAGCTGGAAGAAATTAACATTTCAGAGCCATCAGCCGACTTGCTGCTTTTCCCTCCAGAAAACAAATGGCTTGATGGCTCCAGTTTCTCCGCAGCTTCACCTTGTCTTGCTCACTTCAGACAACTAAGGGCTTGAGTGTGCATGTGCAGAACTTTCTTTCTCTTCTCCCCACACCCTCTCCACTCAACCTGCAAAGAGAAGCACATACCCAGCAAGGTACAGAAAAGTTGCACCATGTGTATAGAAGGAAAAACCTTTCTGGCTACAGGAATGCCCCACTCTAGAGAGCATGGGCTCCTGATACCACTGGGGTTTGGTTCCAGGATCCCCCAGAGATACCAAAATCTGTGCATACTCAAGTCCCATTAAATACAATGGTGTCCCTTATATCATATGGGGACCCAATGGGATGTAGTGGTTTGCATATTGGATTATGACTCTAGAACAGGATTTGAATCCCAGCCCAGCCATAGAAACTCACTGGGTGGCCTTGGGCGAGTCACACACTCTGAATCTCAGAGGATGGCAATGGCATCTTCAGCAGCCCTAACATAGCTGCCTACGGCCATACCACACTAAGCACTCCCAATCTCGTCTGATCTCTGAAGCTAAGCAGGGTTGGGCCTGGTTAGTACTTGGATGGGAGCAGCCCTAACATAACCAATGGCAAGGAATGCTGAGAGCTGCAGCTCAGTAACATCTAGGGATGCACAGTCCACACCCTTACTTTACAAGAACCATTCTAAAAAAAAACAAACTGGCACAACCAAAGCCATACTTGGAGGACCGTGTCTCCCCATACAATCCTCCCCGCACACTCAGGTCAGGGGGGAAAAATCTTTTGAGCGTTCCCAAGACAAAATTTGTACTAACGGCGCAAAGGGCATTCTCTGTGGCAGCCCCGCATTCTTGGAACGCTCTCCCTGAGGAGCTCCGCTTAGCCACCTCCCTGGAGTCGTTCAAGAAGAACTTGAAGACTCATTTATTCTGTCAAGCCTTCCCTCACATGTCCTGACTGTTTTTCCCCTATGTATTGTGTGTTGTATTGCATTGGATTTTTTAGATTGATTAGTATTTTTAATGGATTCTATGTGGATTTTAATGATGGATAGTTATGTTGATTTTAATCGGGGTGTTTTTCATTGTGAAGTTTGGTTTTTTTAATCTGTATTGTATTGCATTTGTACTGCTTGTAAACCGCCGTGATCGTGGGAACGGCGGTATAGAAATAAAATCTCAATCAATCAATCAATCAATCAATCATACCTAAAGAGATCTATTACACTACAGACCCTGTCAGAAGAAAACCACACACAAGTCTGCATATACTGACTATACTGGGTGGGGGAAATTCTGAGTGGAGGACTGAAGTGCAGTGCCTTTGAGAACAATCATCCAGATTTTAAGCAGTTTATGGCGGGTTACAGACCGCCATTAAAGTACGGACTCAGTCCGTACTAGGGTTAGGAAGGTGCGTTGCTTCCGCACCCCCCTAACCCTAGTACGGACTGAGTCCATACAAAATGGCGGCTCCCCTTCCACAAGGGGGCCACCACGATGACGTCATGACCGTGCCACCTCTACACGGGGCGGTGCGGACGTGACGTCAGTGGTCCGCGCCAGGGCGCCTAGGGCGCCCTTTCCGCAGAACAGGAACCTTGTTTCGGAGCTCCTTCCTGTTTGCGGTGGCACTTTGCTTTGCTGGGTGCAGCCTCAGACGGCTGGCGCCCAGCGAAGCAATGGAGAAGGGCCAAGCGGCCCTTCTCCTTCTCCCCGCCATGCGGGGTGTCCTTGGGGCTTGAAGCCCCAGGGACACCCCTTTCAGGCTGCGGGGAAGCGGCGTTTTGCTGCTTCCCCGCAGCCTGAAATGCAGCGGATCGGGCCTGCAGCGGCTGCCATTCTAGGCAGCTGAGTCCTATACACCGAGGAAAGGGGCGGGTGCAGCCCGCCCCAAATGGGCGGTCTATAACCCGCCTAAGACTTTCCAGATCAATACCAGTAAAATAAGTATTTATACCCCTTTCTATTATTATTCCACCTAGTTGTTTATGCTGCACCAGGTGCCTTACCATCAGTTTAACAATTACAGAATTACTCAGTGGTGGTTGAGAAGTCACACCTGGCTAGTTGGCCCACCACCAACCCTAGACCAAGTGTTTCCGCTAACCAGAGGACAGTGCCTCACTAGAAAAGACAATAATGCTTACTAAGGTAGAAGGGAGTAAGAAAAAAAGAAGATTGCATCATAGTTGGATAGACTCAATCAAGGAAGTCATGGCCCTGAAATTGCAAGACCTGAGCAGGGCTGTTGATAACCAGATGACTTGGAGGTCTCTCATTTATAGGATTACTATAAGTCAATGGCAATTAACACCAATTGGGATCTGGGTTGATAGCAACTTCTATCATGTAGCCATGCACAAATCATCCTGAATTTCCATTTCTTAACTTTATAGGTTCATCTTGAGGTTGCCGTAAGTTGGAAACAACTTGAAGGCATACCACAACAACTTTAAAATTTCAGTATAATCTCACAATGGTTGTATAGATAAACAATAAATATTGTTTTTAAAAGTCAAGGTAAAACACATGAAAAGCTGTGCTGATTATCTTTTCATTGTTTGTGATATTAGACATGATGCTGCATTTACCTCCATTCCTCAGACCAAAGACCTTTGCTCTGTCTCGAAGCTGTTTGCCTAGTTGCCTAGGAGCAGAGAAGCTAAGTCTGATCTGTGTTGCTATCATGTAATGTCTTGTGGGAACAGAAGCACTCTAGATCCTGCAGTATTGGAAACAAGCCTAGTTGGCAGGTCTCGTCCTTCTGTCTGCCAAACTGCAATCTGTCTGGGAACTCTGGCTTCTCTTACACATCCTTATGTGAACACAGACCATATTTCTGTAAGTACTGCCTCGCTACCAGGTTGGAGTTATAATTTGCTTGGAGTGAATCCTGGTCTACCAGAGTGGGGGAGGGAAGCAAATGATTTAAGCATGAGAAAGAGAATACAGTGGGCCATTGCACTTAATGGGACTTGAGCATCCATCGATTTTGGTATCCATGGAATGTCCTGGAACCAAATTACCCCTTCCTGAGGAGGGAGCTGCCACCACCACAGCGAAGCCAGGAGGGGTATGCTTGTCCCTTCTCACCCCGCAGCAGCCTGATTGTGTGCCACCCCACCTCTGATGTGTCATCCAGTGCACGCTACATCTCCTACACACCCCTAGTGATGCTACTGTTAAAATCTGGAGTGTATTCCCAACCCTACTGACTTGGAAGGCACCAGTCACCAGTACTTGCTACTGTATGTGTATATGTTCCTTCAAGTTGCCTGTCAACCTATGGTAACCCCATCAATGTCATAAGGTTTTCTTAAGCTAGGAATACTCAGAGGTGGTTTTGCCATTTCCTTTCTCAGAAATACAGCCTACAGCATGTGGTATTCGAGGGGGGGGGGCTCCAATTCAAGTACTAACCAGGGCTGATCCTTTTTAGCTTCCACGATCAAGATCTGGTGCCTTCATTTACTATTCAGCAATTAATTCAGTTTGTCTACTCTAATTGGAAATGTGTAGAACAGTTGTTCCCAAACCTTAGTCCTCCAGGTGCTTTGAACTTCAACTCTCAAAAGCCCCAACCAGCATGGTTAACAGTCAGAAATTCTGGGAGCTGAAATCCAAAACATCTGGAGGACCAAAGTTTGGGAATCACTGGTGTAGAAGAAATCACAGGTGCATTTCAGGGTGTTCAAAAGATGGTTGTTTTAGTTTAAAAAGCCCAATGCCTTTTGGTCTGTGTATATTCTTAAGGTTTCCTTCAAAGTCCATTTAGAATCTAACTTCAGAAATTTCTAAATCATATTTACTTTTGCAATGGGTAGGTCAGAAATGATTTCTAAATCATGAACTCTTAATTACTGGACAAGCAAACTCCTTATTCTGAAGATTTCTTTCGGTGCTTCAAATTTGTGCTTACTTCTATCTTGGGAATGGCCATTGTTTTAGACTAGAGTGCAGTGGGTCCTTGGTATCTGCTGGGGTTTGATTCTGGGACCCCCTGTGAATACCAAAACCCATGGATGTTCAAGCTCCATTAAATACAGTGGTGTAGTAAAATGGTGTCCCTTATATAAAATGGCAACATCAAGGTTTGGTGTTTTTTTTAAATTATTTATTTTAAAAATATTTTCAGTCTGTGGATGGCTGAATCCATGGATGAAGAATCCATGGATACTGAGGGCTGAATGTACTTTTGAAGTGTTTGGTGCTGTCTTGAAGTGCATGGTAACAGATCTCATCATCAAAGAAAGTAGATTTCCCAAGAGCTTACCTTCCATGCCTCCATATTTCTCATGTACCTTCAAAATCTGGCCTCAGATGATGAAAAACCAACTGCTGACTGGAAACCCACATGCTGGAATGTTTGCTCAAACATAGGACAAAAAGGGCTCATAGACAATTCAGAAGTGGGGAATTGTTGGCCCTCTAGATGTTGTTGGACTCTAGATACCATCATCCCTTTCATTGATCATGCTGGCTGGGAGTGATAGGAAATGGAGTGCAACAGCCATTGGAGGGCTGTAGCTTCATCATCTCTGAAATATACTGAGATCAAGTTTATATCATTTTGTTTTGCACAATGTTTACAAATTGACAAATATAACTCAGGGATGATGTGTAGGCTCCATTCTCTCCATGAGGCCCCTAGAGAATCCCAAATATCACAAAAAACCTTTTTAGACTGAAAGGGGGCCAACAAATTGGGAGAAGTGCCCAAATTATCACAAATACATGGTTTAGCTTCCTTTCACCAAACACCCTCAAATAGCAAAAATTACCTAAATTGATTTCCATCCTTTCTGGTGAGTCCAGGAAAGATCATGCAGGGGGGAAATTGTCACCATTCTCCACAGCTGGCCACTTCTGATACACAGGATGCAATTTCTTCACAGTGGTTACTTCTGTATGAAGAGTTTGCATGATTCCCACAAAAAGCATACACACATGATGCCATGTGTAACGATCTTGCATGCAAGTGATTAATAATGTGTGGGTTTGGGGAAAGCCACTACATTGCATAAAGCAAATTAGTTTTTCATAGTGTTGCTCCATATGACATTCTAGACACAGGAATCACACATATTCCTATACAAACGTAATTTCCACATTGGAAGGTCATGGAGCATGAAGGGACTCTGAGAGAACTCTTGTATGCTCCATAATGCATTGCTGTGACTTCTCAGATTTTTGTAGCCCACAACTGGTTTGGAAAGTCTAAACAAATAAAGGGCACCCATGATGGTAATGTTATCCAGGAAGTCTAGTGAGCTGGTACTCTTGTTTAAATAATGACCATGCTCCAGTTTTAATTTTAAAAACAACAACAAGATAAGAAGTCATATGATCCATCCTCTCTCCCTTCTCAAATCAAAAACTGAAGAAAGCCTGGGTGGTCACTCCATGTCTGATTAGTTCTCACAGAGCTGCTGTCCATTTCTAGTGTCTGGAATAATTTTCCTTTGGCACACCAAACCACCATCGGTTTCTGGTTGAAAAAGTTGGCACTGCCACTGTGACATGATTGACAGATGTTTCCTGTATTTATAGTTGTGCTGTCTCAAGCTACAGCCATGTACATAATGAGCACATACACATCCATATGTGTATGTTATGTGATGCATTAAGGGATGGTTCTAGTTTACTGGTGAAAAACAAAGAAAGCTGTACTCATCTTTCCAGGCAAGCTGCAAACCCCCCAGCATCCTTGACTCCATTAAATTCCACACTTCTCAACCCTGATAGAGTCAAACGTCACCAGTGGCATGCCCAGCTGTACCCAGCTGCATGAATATAGCTGCCCAGGCAGCCTCTGTGCTGATGCTGATATGCCAGCTTAGAATTCCAGGCCTGCCCAATTAATATAGCAGTTGGCTGCAGTAATGCCTTTCTTTGGCTGTTCTGTGCATGGCATGCAATGGGCAGGAGGATATTGTACTGGCAGAAGTACTGCGCATACCTTCCCACTGAACCAGTTTAACATAGGCGTGTATAAATTGCCATTGGCTTAGTTGTCTGTAAGAAGGAGCCCTTAATCGTGCAGCCATTTTCAATAAGCACATGGGATTATTTTCCTGTTTCAGTCCAGGCACATTGCCAACATTCACATTTTATGCTTTTAGACTTGTGTAGCATAGCCCTCATGGGATGCCTAGAACACAGGAGTTTCTGGCACTTAGGAGTTGCTTCAGGAAGTAAGGAATTCTCTCTGAGGGAAATAGGAAAGGGGTTGAGGAAAGCTACAAACTAGGAGGAGGACAAGAGAGGGTGGAAATTATACAGAGGCAGAGGGTACCAAGAAACCACCCAGGGAAGACTCTGGACAACAGAACAGCAACCCCATCATCTTCTGTTGTCACATAGTGGCAGCTATTCCACATTGTATATGTGACAAAGCCACATCCATTCCATAACAGTTTGAACTCAGCAGCCTCCACAACAGGATTGTTGTTGGTAAAACAGGTCTTTACATCTAACCAGATCCCTTCTAGTTGGAGTATGGGAAGGCATTCCCTCATTTACTTATCCTGGAAGATGTTGTACCATGGGAAAAGTGGACAGCTGTGGCCTCCAAATATTTTTGACCTACAGGTCCTATCAGGACTGGGCAGCACAACCAATGATGAGAAATAATGTATTGGGAACTGCATTTTTAAAACTTCTGGTGGGAATAGATGCCCAGCCATGAGCTTAACTCACTCAGATATTCTATTATGACGGAGGTGGTGATATCAGAGTGTTTAAACCACCTTCTCATCCTTCCTTCTTTAGACAATGGTGAAACTAAGAATAGTAAGAAAAACCCTGTCAGCTTCAGAAAGATATGCATAAATGTGTCAAAGGGTGCTTCCACACTGTAGAAATAATGCAGTTTGTTGCCACATTAAGAGCTGTAGCTCCATCATATGGAAACCTGAGAGCTGTAGTTTTACAAGATCTTTAGCGTTCTCTGCCAAAGAATGTTGGTGCCTCACAAAACTGCAGTTCCCAGGATTCTATAGGATGGAGCCATGGCAGTTAAAGTGGTATCAAACTGCATTATTTCTACAGTATAGATGCACCCAATCTATCAAGTGTTATTTAATTTAAAAAAAAACTTTCAAGGAATCTGTGAAACAAGACTTTCTGTTGCCCTTGCCAGTTTTACCAAAACACAGAAGATGATCTGTGAAAGAGATGGCTTTCTTTGTCATTTAAGATAGACATAGACAGACAGACACACAAAAGCACTATAAGCAATTTGAAGTGTAAATTTAAATCCATCATCTTGCATAGCTATGAATCACTTCAGGCCAAATGGAACATGACATTAAATGTGTTGTCACATCAAATGCACAGTATATTTTTAAATGTAGAAGAAATCGGCTGAGGGAGAGGGGGTAATAATTGACAGGATCAGAGCAGGCATGGAAAGAATGGTAGCAGTTGCAGGGTCCCTCTCCTCCCAAAAATACCACATTCAAAATTTAAATTTTCTCTGTTTCTGTTAGTTTTGGGAGTTTATCAGACAAGGGGAATTGGAAGTATAATCCTATGGCAATCTGAACGCAATCATGGGGTTTAACATTATTGCGTGCTAACCCACTACACACAAATTCAGCCAATGGGAAGTCAGTCCGAACGCAATCATGTGGTTTCATGTTATTGTGTGATAGACTGCCACATGCAAATTTGGGCAATGGCATGCTATTTTTGGGCAATGGGGAGCCAGTTTGAATGCAATGCATATTCACGTAATTGCACAAAACTAGCAACTTAAAGTGAATGCATTTTGGCCCCACTTTCTTTTCATTCAAATTTAAGAGAAATTCCTCCCGTTTGATAAACTTCATAGCCCCTCTCACAGCTAATACTGCTTGAATTTTTAAAGTCTGCAAGTGTGATGCAAGGATCCATTTAAAGTCAAATGTAACTTGGGCCTTAGAAAGACTGGTGTAAGTTGCATTTAAAATTAAAATTGCATACCAACCATGGGAGAGAGATGCTCAAAAGTATTTTACACATATGAATTGGTGTCACTCTGAGGCAATCAATGAATCCTCTGCCACTACTCCTTCACTTCAGACCACACATAAATAACATACAGTACATAAAAACAAGAAAGCTACAACAGATTTTTGTGAGCTAGTATGGTTTTGTGGACTTATTTGAGAGGCTGATTTAGATGGTATATGAGTACATTTTATTGGATTTCTAAATTCCTCTAACTTGTATTGTTGCAGTAATCCAAAGACAAAACTGAGCACACATCCTTCAGTGGGTAGAAACATGTGGCTTGATTTCTTCTGAAACGAACTTCTTAATTAACCTAGCAGCAGTTTTTCCATCAGGCTGTAGAGAAAAGTTTTTCCATTACGTCTACTGAGAAATCAGCTGTGTTTGGCCTTCCCTCAACTGTCACCTAGTTGGCAGTCATTTCAGTGGCCAACCTGAACCGTTTCCATCTCAGTTGGGCATGGTAAGAAATGTAATAGTAAGAATTGGTTCTTGAGTTTGCTTTCCCCCCTCTTTTCCATCCCATTTTCCTTCTGCAGCATATCTTCCCAGTTGTCAGGGCCTGTTAGCCTGTTGATTTTTCTAATCTCTTTTGGCTGAAGGTAACAGAAAATAACAAAGTTTTCTCTCTAAAAAGGAGACACATATCCTATCTGTCAAATGTTGGGTGTTATATACCCTGTTTCCCCCAAAATAAGATATACCCATAAAATAAGCCATAGCAGGATTTCTAAGCATTTGCACAATATAAACCATACCCCCAAAATAAGACTTAGTGATAGGCCTGGGGTGGAACAGAAGGGAGCGGAAAGATTGGGGCCAATGGTTCTAAAGGAAATGGAGTCGCAAGAAATTCAGGATGGAATTCCGGGTTTGGAGAGTTATGACGCTGTTCCAGAAGAAAACAACTTAACTATATTTAAATAAATGTAGATTGTTGTACCCTACTTAATAAAAATAAGACATCCCCTGAAAATAAGCCACAGTGTGTCTTCCTGAGGAAAAATAAATATATGACAGTGTCTTATTTTGGGGGCAATACAGTAGTTGTGGCACAGGCAAGGCAAGCTACCCCCATTGAATTATAATATTTGAAACATAGCATAGCATCCTCAGAAGTTTTTTAGAGGCAACATCTCCCATTCATGATTGGATCAAACACAGAATTTCATTCTGGGTGTCCAATATCCATTTTATCTGTTCATTCCTGTTGGAGTGACAACCTATGTCTTTGTGTGAAGCTGTTGTTGTTACCTGCCCTTGGTGACCCTGTAGGAGACATTTCCAAGCCCCGCAGTCCTTCACTGTTCTGCTTCGGTCCTGCAAACATAGGCCCATGGCCTCCCTGACTGAGTCCATCCATCAGGTGTGCAGTCTTCCTTTCTACTACCATCTACCTTTCCTAGCACACTACCATCAATAACTTTTTCTAATGAATCATATCTTCTCATGATGTGACCAAAGTACAGCAGCCTCAGTTTGTTCATCTTGGCTTCCAGGGAGATTTCAGGCTTGATCTGTTTAAGGACCTATTTGTTTGTCTATTTGTCTGTCCATTGTATTCTCAGCACTCTTCTACAGCACCACACCTCAAATGATTTTTTTTCTTCTTATTGGATTTCTTCACTGTCCAGCTATTCTCTCCTCTCCTTTCCTTAGGGAACAAGCATTTTGTGTGTTTTGTTTGTGTGTCTATGTTTGCGTTTGTGTGTGTAGGAAGGTTACTTTTTTAAAAAAATAAAAGGTTCATATTATCACTGGCTTAGTAAAGCAAATGTTGTGTTCTTCTTTGTTTGGGATATTGGAGGAAAACATGTTTTTCTGCCTCAAGCCTCTACCACTGTGTTTACACAGATACTCTGTTCTGAATTTGGACTGTATTTTGGGCCTCTCTGTTTTTATACCCCTCGTTTCTGGTCACTGGTTCTCCAGTTAGCAAGGGCCTCCTTTCCACATCAATTTCTCTCTCTCTTTTTCCAGTCACAGCCAAACCTAACAAGGGGATAAAGCAGAGGGTCTCTTATTCTGAAGGCTGCCACATTCCAGGCCCACCACGAGCCTTTTCCGGGAGGAGTTGTGACGGGAGCAAAGCGGCTGAGCTGGCTGTGGGATACTAACCCTGTAAATCTTGCAAAAGGCTCTTCAGTGAGGGTTGTCAGGAAGAGGGACCTCATAAAGCCAAATAGTGATTTCCTGCTGAAGCCGGCAGGAGTTGTTTTCTTTACAACACGCTGCTGAAATAGGAGAGGATATGGTGTTTAAATATCTCAGCCCTGGAGGAGTTCATGTATGCTTGAGACAGAGCCAGCAGCCAAAGTGCGCAAGGAAAGGACAGATGCCAACATTTGAAAGCCATTAACCAAGATTATTTTGGGAGGATAATTAAGGGACATACCTTTAACCCACTTTGAAATACACTGAATGGACTTAATGTCTCTGTGAGTTATGGAGTGAAAATATGGCAATTTCCCACTCCCCTGCCCCCTTTTAAATGAAAAGAATGGTCTGCATGCATTACTTAGGGAAGATTGACACACACGCACACGCACACGCACACACCACAGTGGTTAATTTCTCTAAAAGGGAAAGGAGATGGGACTCAAAGGCTCTCTAGAAGACAATATCTGAAGGATTGGAAAGTTGCCCCAGTTGCAAACAATGGTGCATCTAGGTATGGGATACAGGGGGAGGTCAGGGCCCTGCGTCCCAGGGCCCCCCAAAATGACCAGAAATGTGCTGGGTTTTACCTTTAAAAGCTCAAAAGTTGATGGCAGGAATGGTACAGCTGTTATTGGATCAGCTTTGGTAGCTGATGGGAGTAGATACCCAACATCATCCGGTGGGCCACATATTCCCCATGCTTTGTTGTTGTTGCTGTTGTGTACCTTCAAGTCATTTCCAACTTATAGTGACCCTAAGGTGAACCTATCATGGAGTTTTCTTGGTAAGATTTATTCAGAGGTTTGCCATTGCCTTTCCTTGAAGCTGAGAGCTAGTTTAGGGGGCTATTATTTCCTGACATTGTATAACAATTTTATATTTTCTTCAGACATTTTTTTCTAATTAAAGAAATTATGACAGAAGAATGTGGGCAAGTTACAAATGGAAGATGATGCCTGAACGTTAACACAATGAAATAACTGAAGCTGGGAGGATGAGCTAGCACTGTTCCTCTTTTTACTAAGACCAGAAGAAGCCTAATGAAATCTGGCCTCTCAGACTAAGGCATCACTAGAATAACACAGAAAGATGCTGGAATACAAAGAAAAAGAAAAGGGCCAAATGATTGCTAAAATTCACTATGGAAGAACACGTTCATGAGAATAGTCTCATGAAAGAGTCTAAATACCTTTGGATATTCTGAACAGAGTAAGGAGTTTTCAGATCTCTTGGGGTGGGTTGCAGAGAAAAGCTCAGATGTAGTCTGAAATCCTGCCAAGTGGCTGAGCTGGGGAAATGTTTGTTTGCATTTGGATGGCCTACTGGAGTCTCTTTTCATGCTCTAAATAATTGATTGTTCTCCTTATCTCTTCAGTTAACATTTGTCAATGGGATTGTTCTGAGAAGATGGATTATATTTACAAACCACCCCCTACCCACGGATGGATTTTAAATGCTACCCCAGACACAGATCATATCCCAACACAAATACACCATCAGATTATCTTCAAACTCCATGCTGGCCCTGGCCCCAGTGAAAGGTGAGTTTTATTGCTGCAGAAAGATTTAATATATCAGTTTTATAGTTGGCTTGTTCTTGAGCATGTTGGCTCCGATGTTGCTTGATAGGATTCAGATCCGTTACACCACATTAGTTTCACAGAAGCTGGCCATTCCCCAGGAACATGATGTGCTGAAGCCATGTGTTGTATTGTTGTTACTCTTTTACACAACACCCAGAACATGCTGAACACATCAGACTACTTATTACTCTTACGATGTGTAGTCATAAATCCACAGTTTGGAAGTAGAAAGTTACAAGTAACATCATTGCTGCCTGAACTAGTTACTTTGTGGTTAACAAACTAACAAATGAAGTTGGATCTTTCAAACAATGGAATAAGTAACAATCATGTCACTTTATTAGTGTGGCAAATAATTGTTTATAGTTATTTTTGAAAAGTTACATTTAAGAGCATTTTAAGAGGAATATTGACAGCATCTTTTTAAGTTTTGTGTCTTTTTCGTATCAATCCTGTTTCTAAATATCCAATATATATATTGTGTGTTTTAAATTATTTTAAATTAATGTTCCAATTGGATTGATCATTCAATGATTTTTAAATATTTGTACCCAATATTATAGCTATTTTCACTAACTTATATTGTAAACCCCTTTGGATCCCATACTGGGAGAAAGGTGGGAGTACTAAATAAAAAAATAAGGTGTTTTTTTTCCTTCAAAAAATTAACAGAAAATAGTGGGAAGGTAATAAGAAGTGCAACAAAAAACATAAGAAATTAACTTTTCCCATCATCATAATGAGTAACAAGGATGGGTTACTTTTAAAATATCGTAATGGGTAACAAAACAAATTACTTCTGAAAAATAACACTCCAAGCTCTGCACAAACCACTTATTGATAAAAGCCTGTTTGACAGAAGCTATTATAGACACTTTTGGTTTGTTAATTTTGCATATTGTTGACTTGTGTTTCCAGTTGTATCTATTGTTAGCCTAAATCAGTCCTCCCTAACTGGGGATGTGTTGGTTGGGGACTATAGGAAAAATAGTCCAATATGTCAGTCAGGAAAGACTTGCCTAAATCAATTACTAATTCTGAACATAACCCTGTTCAAGCAGTTTTCCCCCACCAGCTTTGTGTTAAAAATTGTCATGTTTCCTTTTTTAAAAAAAATTTCCTGCCTAACAAGGCTCCAGTGTGTTAATAGAGTCAGTTAGCTACTGAAGAGAAACAGTTGATCAGCTGTTTCTTTTTCTCATAATTTATCCAAGGCATAACATGAAAGCTCATTATTTGTGGCATTTTGACTGGTGTCAATAAAAGTATTGTCTGATCCTTGATCTGACCTTTCCCCTTACAGACCAGTACAACTTCTTTCCCTTCACCACTCTTCTATTTAATGAACAAAATGGGGTGGGGAACCCTTTGAGATACTAGACCATCACCTGGGCATTGCTTAGGGGCAGATTTCTTCTCTTTAGACAGATATAGCCATTGGCTTCACTGGAGATGCAGAGGGTACCCACCATGCCAAGTGATACCATCAGAGCAGGCACCAAGTACACCAACAATCTCAGGATGGCAGGCCCAGCAGAGGCTCAGTGGGCATGACCCTCATTGTGCCCAGCTGCCAAGCACCCAGGGGTCATCCCATGATGTTGGTGACAGTGGCAATGGCAGGGGACATGTAGTCCTCTAGTGCCCATGGTCTTTGGCATGCTGCTGTCCATCCCAGGCAGCACAGCCTCTCCTGGATTTGGTAGGCAGGAGGTGAGACAGAGCAGACATAGGGAGAGAGGGATAGTAGCAGCAGCAGGCAGGGAAGTGGAAAGGGAGGCGGGCAAGAGACTAAGGCACTGGAGGACTAGGAGAGAGAGGGACACACAAGCAGGACTAGCAAGAAGTTGCAAGGGGGCAACCTGGGCAGCCTGGACATAGGGCAAGAGGGGGACCTCCCCCTCCCCTTGTCAGCAGTCAAGATGCTGAAAATCTGGCTCTTTGTATGTATGTTTGTATAGTTATTTTGGTACAAGACAGGTTGGTATGTGTGAAAGAGTGCTAAAGCGGGAAAGTGGTGGGTAGGATGAGATTTGTACTGAAGTAGGAGATATCCTGCAGCCACTTAGTCTTACCCCCTTCCCAATGCAGGGCTGTTCCTTGAACCACCTCATCATGCCTCCTATCAGTTTGGGCAGTGTGGCCAAACCTCATCTAGAACGGTCTTACATCCAGTTCTGGGCACCACAGTTCAAAAAGGATGTGGACAAGCTGGGAGGTGTCCAGAGGAAAGTGACCAAGATGATCAAAAGTCTGGAAACCAACCCTCATGAGGAATGCCTGAGGGAGCTTAGTGTGTTTAGCTTGCAAGAAAAGAGATCCTACCTAAACATCATCATCATCATCATCATCATCATCATCATCATCATCATCATGCTTTATTTATATAGCACTTTAGATTTGTGCAGCGCTGTACATATAAACAATAAAATAGGTAAGAGTAAACCTGCCCATGGTGTACAATCTAAGAGAAGACCCTCTTGAGTGTACAAACTGTCCAACCGTGGAATAGACAGCCTTGGCGGGGGGGGGGATGAATTCTCCTGCTTTGCATGTCTTGAAAACAGAGGTCAGATGGGGATCTCCTTTAGTTTTGTATTCCTTTATGGCAGGGGGCTGAATTAGATGGTCATTGTGGCTACCTTCCAGTTCTAAGATTTTATGATTTTATGACCCTGAGGCAGAAAGTCACACATGCCAGAGAAAGCCTGCCCACAAGTACCATTAGGACAAAAACATTACTAAGGATTCTGCTTGTTCTGGTATGAAAGGAGGTCCATGGGGATGACACCACGAGTTAACACACTGGTTGACACCAACCCTAGTGACGCCACTGGGTACAGCAGTGCTTTTGGAAGTATGTTTGCCCAGTAAAATATTTCATGGTTATCTCTAGCAGGCCACTCTTTTTTCTTTCTTTTGCCTCTCTTCAGTTCAATTGCCTGAATTCCCTGGAATGTTTAATGACAATTTTGACTTAGATCTGAGAACTTTCTGAACGAGAACCATTTAAAAGATTTGCAGTATTAGAAACTTTGTGGATTATTCTCTACCTCATTTTTATAACATAAACAATGATACAGAGACTGAATGTAGACAGGATTTGTAGGGAGAGGAAGGACACTGAGGACTAAATGTGTATTCAGCTGCATCTGAGGTTTGGACGGGTTTTGTAATTAACTTGGGCTGTATCTTGCTTTTTCAAGGCAGCAGGCCAAATCCTGCCTTTAATTGCTTTACTGCAACCACAGAGACTCAAAAGGGTCTTGCGCGGGTATAACTGAGGGCAAGAGCTGGCCTGCTGTGTGGTATTTATACCTGCAGCCAGCTATTTCCAGGGTTCTTTTAATAATGTTTTCATCTGACTTGAATGTCTGCTTTCTTGACACTACAATGAACTGGCTTGGAAGTGTGTGCACCACAGAGTCACACCACTGCCCTCTTCTGGGGGGAATGAAAATGCTGGCAGAGAGACAGAAAAGGCCTAAAGAAACTTCAGAAGGAAAGTTTCTGTTCCTTTCCCCGCCACAAACTCTGGCAACTCGAGATAAGTAATATCTGAAGTCACAGTTCAGATGTTTGTAAAACAAAATATACAGTAACAGAATTTTTGTTGTACCTTAAAAAGGGAATCTGAATGCCTTCAGATTGAAAAGCAAAGGAATCTCGATTAAGAAATGTCTATAGAAAATCTTTCTTTTGTTGTTGTTGCTGTTGTTTTTTTCTGCACTATTCACATTACTATCACATTGATGAGTATGATCCTTTGAACCTTGTAACTCTGAAATTCACATTTCTGAAAATGTTTCGAAGCTAAAAAATACATAGTATTGAAAAAACCAGCTTGCCATAAATGTTTACATTTCTAAAATATCCATATTCAGACCCTCTGAAGGATTGTTTTGAAAGTTCTGAGGCTGCTGTTTCAAATTATTTTTCCTTTGTTCTTGCTCCTCGTATTTTTGTACAGAAACCTGGGCCAAGGTCCCTTGAACCCCATTTTGGGAGAAAGGTAAAATATTGATCCCTTAAATCAATAATAAATAAATAAGAGCTATGATTCTCACTGATGCAGGCAGAATGTAAAGTTTGATCAGTGCGCTTAGGCAAAAAAAACAACAACTCATTCAGAATGAAAAAAACAGCCTCATAAATCTGATGCTACATATTTTGATTATTACTAGGTTTGATACTGTTCATTTGTTAAATTTAAGAGACGATGGAGAAAGCATTACAAAAATATTCTTGTCAAGGTCAAATTTTCTCCACAATTACAAATGACACATGTAGGTGGTTCAGGAGGGTGATGGCTTCCAGCTGAGTGCAAGGTATGGAAGGAGCTTTCCCAGTGTCTTTATGGCCACTGGTGTTGAAAACAGAAAGGACTGACTGCAGTGGAACAATATGGGGAAAATGTTGTGGAAGGAGATGCTGGACTTGCACAAGCATGAGTTACCAAGAGGACCCTGGCCTGAATGTGATGCTCCATGGTTCACTGCAAGTGATAGTCCCACTGACCAGTCCCTCAGAGTTCCACATGACCTCCATGTTGTTTATTCTTATGTATTCATATGCTGCCCATTTCCCAGAACTGGGACTTGGCAGCTTTGTTATTTACTATTCTCTAATGCTGGGCTAGAAACCCTAGAACCACTAAACTGAGCCTGGTGCAAGAGAAATACCCCTAGAATTAATTATTTCTGATCCTAGGCCCCCCCCTTTTTTTTTGTTTGAGCATGAAAACTGAGTCCAGTCTTTCTCCATAAACATTCACCGGTGGTCTCCCACATGAAGCTTTCTTCATGTTAGTAGTATAAGCTAGGTCTGGTTAAGCAATGAGTAAGCATTTTGCTGCTATCATTAAACAATTTGGAATCAGAAGCCCTTGCTGATCTACTGCAATTCATGCAGAGATTCAGCGTTAGATCTCCCACCCTCTTATGATTTAATATATTGAGTGCAGTTCTATCTCCACCTTCTCAAGAGGCTCTCAGTGCTTTCTAAATATACAGTTCCTGATTCAAATATGAATTTGGATTTCATTTTCTAGATCTTTTAACATTGGACAGATTATTTTCTTAGGACTAAGAAATATTCCCTTCATTTCTCTTTTGCAGGATAGATTTTCCAACACTAAGGATGATTCCACTTAATAGATTTAGAAAGCATATTCAGGTAGCATACATATCCAGGAAAACTGCATTTCATGTTAACTGATCCCTTGTGGTGGCAGCACATTATAGCAAGAAGGGACAGCATATTATAGCAACTCCTGATCTTAAGAACACAAGAAAAAAAAGTTGTGCTGGGTGAGACCAAAGATTAACATACAGTGACCAACCAGAAGACTATGAGCAACCTATAAGAAGGACAGCAGTGAAACAGCACCCTTCTGCTTGCATTTCTCAGCAGTTGGTATTGAGACGCCATCTAAGTGCAAGTCTACACCAGCCAGAATACTCTGGGAGCAGCACAAAGTATTCTGGTTGGTGTAGACTTGCACTTAGATAGCTTTAGAGGAGGATCATATAAATACATGAAGGATAATGCTACCAATATCTACAAGGCCATCCATCACCTCCAGGGCCAGATACAGCCAGAATACTTCATGCTGCTCCCACAGTATTCTAGTTCTAAAGTTCCCACAAATTCCCCTGCAACTTCTGTGCTCCAGATTAAGGCTGAGTAGCTGTCTACACACACTCCTGCTGTGCCACCCAGTGCCACCACTGGCACAAGTAACTCCCTCTGAGGTCACAACAAGGTACCCAACCATCTGATCAATGCTGGATATCTTGTTTTTTACTTCAGAGGGAGTGACTCACATCAGCAACAGTGGTTCCAAGAAGCACAGCAGGATACATGTGTAAACAGCCACCTAGCATCAAGGTGCTCTAGATTTTCCTGGGATATGTAGAGTGAAAGGTAAGTCTTTTTAAACCAGTTTAAAGGAGGGATGGACCAGATTTGATGCAGAGCTGGCCTGGTGTCATGAAGATAGCCTGCATGCAAATCAAGGCTTTGGCTCTGCCTCATAAATACAGGGCACTGTGAGGGTAAGAAGAAATCAGGTTTATTTGGCCCTTGTAGATATGTGCTCTGTTGGTGGCCATCACTAACAACATTGGTGTGATTATGATTTCTACAGTTCACTTTTACACTCTGTGTAAATTGCCTTGTTGGAACTACATATAGCTCATGGGCTGCCCACCTTATCACTTAGAGGCTGAAATGGCTCCCTGCTTGCATAAATTCTTCTGCTTTTTCTTTCAACCCTTCCTGCATTATAATCTAGATCAAACATCCACATTAAACAAAAGGGAAAATGCAAAATCCCAAAAACATTTGATTTGGATGTGGATTGCATTGCCCTGTGTTTCTATCATCTTTCTGAAATCAAGAGTGATTTTTCTTTCAGACTCTGCAGTCTGCTTAAGAAGGTTCTATTGCTGGATAAGGTTCTGTATGGGTGCTAATATATTTCTATTAGCAATAAAAGAAAACTGAAGATGTCTGCATAAACAGTACTGCTTACAAATAAAAAACCCATAAAAAAAGCCAGACTGCTCCACTAATTTTGCACCTCAATCTGACTGTGAATATTGTTCATAAAATAACTTCCAGATGTTATCAAATAATCAACTCTCTCCTTTAGACTGCATGCTGTTCTTCCCTAAACCATTTGGCTCAGGAACTCTTTTCATTTCTCCCCAGCTACAGGAACAAAGCTGTCCTTCCCAACATTTAAAAGACTGCCCTATTTCAGAGCTGATTATAAGTACAATTCTCTTTCATTTATAGGGCAAATTATTGATCCTATTATTTAAAATATGGCCTTCAGATGCTAATAATACCTTCCTTAAACATATAGCCAGAAAGAAGTAAAAACATATAGCTTAGAGGTCAAGGAGACCTTGAGGTCAACCCTTCTCTGTTGGTAAAAACGTTTGTGAATTCCATAGAATAATTTGTGGATGGTATCTGGGATCTATCCAGTTATAAACAATAACTAGTTGGGTGAGGCAAGAGAACCCAACATTCTTGAACTTAAGAGCAATATTTGAAATGTTTGTATGTCCAACCAAACTGCTTCTGCCTACCCCAAATATACACATAAGACCTTTCATGTCTCCAAACATCTATAGCCACTGTGCTCTCTACCATTCCCAGGATCACAGAGTTATGGTTCCCAATGTGTTCATGATGGCTATATCTTTTATTTCAATGTGACCTAAAGGGGCAGTCTTTGAACTGGTGCCCTCCTGAATCATTAGTTGCTAGTCCCTGGTATGTTTTCAGAAAACAAGCAGTTATAGCCAATAGACACAAATATGGTGTCAGTCCCTGGCACATTGGAAAAAAACATATTTGCTAGTCCCACTCATCAGATAACCTAAGAGATTTTACACAAAATATTTACTACATTTCAGAAATGAGAAAGAGCAGGATCTAGATCTACTGATAGGCCAGAGTACTGAGGTAACAAGTTATTTATTAGCTTTAGCTGTGTGTGTATGTGTACCTCCTTGGCTCACACTCTGGGAGAAAGGTGGTATATAAATGATATTAAATAAATGAATAAATAAATAAACCACATTAGTTTTTTGTGGGTTTTTCGGGCTATAGGAAGATTTTATTGTTGACATTTCACCAGCATCTGTGGCTGGCATCTTCAGAGAATGCTGGCATGGAAGTGAGTGCGGTATAATACTGTTTGAACCTTGGTTGAGAGGAAATGATTTACATGTTAATCTCTGTGTTGGCCTGTTATTGAATGGCAAGGCCTATGAGTGTCCATTTGATTAATGATCCATTGTCTGCTGGGAAACTCCTCAGACTCTGGGTGGTATTCATTTGCATATGCTGGGTCTTGATTTTGGTGTTTCTCAGGACTGGTGGCCAGACTTTGTTTACTTTAAGCGTTTCTTCTTTCATAAATTGTCTAGGTGTTTGTGGATTTCAATGGCTTCCCTTTGTATCCTGACATGGTAGTTGTTGGCATGGTCCAGAATTTCAGTGTTTTCAAACAGTATTTTATGCCCAGGATGATTCTGCTACTGCTGATTTTATTGGCTGACTCAGTCTGCAGTGTCTCTCATGTTCCTTGATTCATGTTTTAACACTGCGTTTGGTGGTTCCTATGTAGACTTGTTCGCAGTTGCATGGTGTGCGGTAAACTCCTGTGGCTGTGAGAGGGCCTCTCCTGTCCTTTGCTGAGCACAGCATTTGCTGGATTTTCTTGGTCAGGCTATAGATCATTTGGAGGTTGTGTTTCCTTATCAGTTTCCCTATTCTTGGCTCCAAACTGTGAAAGTGTCATCCACATATCGGAACAATTTTGTGGGCTTTTTTTTTGGTGCTGTTTCCAGAGCTTGCTTTTCAAAGTGTATACCTGGTGGAAACACAAGAGAGGATCTTCTTAGGAATTTATCCCAGGCTCTGCAATTAATTTCCTAGAGAGTGTAGACAGACACTGTCCCCACTTTCTTTTCATAGGCAGGTTAAGACTTTTTGATTATGGCAAATCATTGAGGATGATTTTTTTTTCTTTTAATAGGGAAATGGGCCTATATAACATGTTAAACTTTAATTTGTTGTTTTTATTTTTAATTGTTTTTGCTTTTAACTGATTTGAATTTTTTTATAAACAGTTGTACATGCTCTAGTAACCTCTTGTCTTGATTTCTGCAATGCGCTCTACATGGGGCAACCTTTGTGCCACGTCCAGGAGCTCCAAGTGATACAAAATATGGCAGCCAGATTGGTCGCCTGAAAATCCAAGTTTCGCCATATTACACCTATTTTAAAATCACTACATTGGCTGCCTATTAGCTTCCGGGCACAGTACAAGGTGTTGGTTATCACCAATAATAATAATAATAATAATAATAATAATACTTTATTCTTATAGACTACTATTCCTTTTTTAAGATCATAGCGGTGTACACGTTAAAAGACAATATAAAAACAGCAAAAAACAGTGTTAAAACATCAAATAACAATCTAAAAACAGATAATAAAACATCAACTCATAAGGGGGAAAGCTTGACGGAAAAGGAAAGTTTTTAGCATCCCCTTAAATCCATCAAGGGATGAGGCTGTGCGGAGCTCATCGGGCAGGGTATTCCATAATCTGGGGGCTGAGATTGAAAATGCCCTCTGTGTTGCACTATAATGAGCACTTGGAATAGACAAAAGATGTTTCCCACCCGACCTGAGAGTGCGGGGCGGATTGTACGGGGAGAGGCGGTCCTCCAAGTACCCTGGGCCCAAGCCATTTAGGGCTTTATAGGTAATAACCAACAACTTGTATTGCGCTCGGAAGCGAATGGGCAGCCAATGGAGGTCTTTCAATACAGGTGTTATATGACTGGCCCTGGAGCATCCAGTGACCAGTCTAGCAGCCATGTTCTGCACCAATTGTAGCTTCCGAGTTTGGTACAAGGGTTGCCCCATGTAGAGCGTGTTACAGAAGTCGGAGACACAGAGAAGACTATTTGGGTGTCATCAGCGTACTGATAACACCACGCCCCATATCTCCGGATGATCTCTCCCAGCGGCTTCATGTAAATGTTGAATAGCATGGAGGACAAAATCGCTCCTTGAGGGACCCCAGATGTAAGGGCCCTCTTGTCGGAGCGACAGTCCCCCAGCTCCACCATCTGGAATCTACCCAAGAGGTAGGAACGGAACCACTGCAAAGCAGAGCCCCCAATACCCAACTCCCTCAGGTGATCCAGAAGGATACCATGGTCGATGGTATCAAAGGCCGCTGAGATGTCCAAGAGCACTAACAAGGACACGCTACCCCTGTCCATGCCCAGACGGAGGTCATCGACTAAGGCGAGCATGGCAGTCTCAACTCCATAGCCCGCCCGGAAACCAGTTTGAAATGGATCGAGGCCCTGCATGGCCTGGGTCCAGTCTACTTGAAGGAACGCCTCCTCCCATACAATCCTTCCTGTACACTCTGATCCTCTGGGGAAAACGTTTTACAATCTAGAAAGACCAGACTGGCAGTGACCTCCCAGAGGTCCTTCTCTGTCACCGCTCCAAAAACTTGGAATGACCTGCCAGAAGAGATTCACCAATTATCCTCACTCGAGGCTTTTAAAAAGGTGACAAAAACCTTTCTCTTCTGGCAGGCCTTCCCTGATTGATAATGTCCAGAACCAATTGAATCCTCCTCCTTTTATTATTTTTCTTATTCGTGGTTTGTTTATTAATTTTGTCATATTATTATGTATTTTTTAACCATGTTTTATTGTTTAATTTTATACTTGGGAGGGAGGGTTGGGCCAGGATCTTGTGGGGCTTGTTGTTTTTATTGTTTTATATTGTATAAACTCTGCTGTTACCTGCCTCAATCCTCAAAGTGGAAGAGGCGGGATATAAATAAATATATTATTATTATTATATACTTTTGTATGCTGCAATTTATCCATTTGTTTTAACTGTTGTCAGCTGACATGAGTCCCGAACTGGATGAAAGGTGGGGTATAAATAAATACACAGAAGCAAAATTGAGGAATCCTGATCTCACATGGATTAACTTGCTACCATTCTGTTGAGCCTGGATGATTAGAGTATGGTGGGATAGAGTGCTTCATCAATGGTCTCATCTGTTTTTGGTGAACTTTACAGAACTCTCACGTAGTTTGTGCCCATGAGCCATGCAAAATAAAGAGAGAGAAAGGTTCCATTTGGAAGATGGTTCAGAAAAACTCAATGAATTGGTAAGGTCTTCTGTGCACACTTTTCCTGACTGCCGTTTCAGAACATTTGCTGCTTGAAGTGCTGCATTAAAGAGAGGCATCTGCTGCACAAATCCTATCAGCCTATACTAGACTTTCAGCAGCAGTTAATGAGCAAACTTCAGGAGGAGGAGAAATACTTGAAACCTTACAGCTTCTACTAAGCCAGATCTCTACTCTGATTTCCATGAAATTAAGCAGTCTATTATGGCATTCTCTATGCTCCTACAGCAAACAGGCCCTTTTGTCTCATGGTACACGTCTGGTGCAGTGGCATCTCTAGGGGGTGTGGGAAGTGCAGACCACATTGGGTGACACCTGAGAAAAGAGGTGACACCTAGTTGGGATCCTCCCACTGTGTGGGGTGTGATGTTGTTGCCAACACCCACCCCTTCTCTGCTGCCCTGGGTCTCTCAGCCAAGGGAGACAAGGCAACAGAGAAGGAGAGGAGAGTGCACACATGCCTGCCTGCCCCCTATCTTCCCCAGTGCCTTGGCTAGTCTCCATGGGAAGACAGGCAGGCAGAGCAGGCTGCCGTGGCCCCCCAAACACTGACACAAGGTGGCAGCAATGCCAGAAATGCCACTGCCCTGGTGACCTCCCTGCACCCTGGTGAGCTCTTGGCACCCACACAAGGTAACACCAACCACTCTGAATGCTCTTCCATCAGTTTTAACTACCATCAACAGACATTCCAGCAGGCATAGCAAATAGGAAGCATAGCCATTCCACCAGCCTGGTTAAATAATTCAATTTTCCCCCTATCCTCTCCATCCTTTTTTTATTTTTGTGTCATGACTTTTTAAAATGGAAAGCCCATGGGCAGGAACTTTTAAAAATGACTGCATGTAAACTGCTCCAGGAGCCTTTTTGGCTAAGCAGGTAAAATAAGCATGTTTTAACTGAATAAATAAACTTGGTGGATCAATTAAATGGAAACACTTCACATTTTTGAGGCAAAAAATATTATATCATAATGAGTCCAAATGCAGTTTGAAAGTAATTAATTCACTGCTTAATTTGAGCCAAGATATACTGAGAATGGTCCCTAGGATGGGTTTCAGAGGTATTATACATCCTGGGAAATCAATATCTCCTACTTTATGTTATCTAGAATTGCTATGTATATGGAGAGAATCTCTCAGAACCTGTGCTGGGGTCATCCAGTTTGGTAACTGTGCAAGCACTCCAATTTATTTGAGAGTTCAGAGCACTTTGGGGAATTCCCGGATTGATATATTTTCTACACAGGAATCCCACACATTTATAGTATCACATGTAATGAATATACATGTGTTGGGAAGCTGTGAATAGATTTCAGTTTCTAACAAACATGTTCAGTTTATGTACACCAGAAATTCATGCATGGGAAAGGCAGTCAGCTATGATTCATGTGATTTCCTAACAAAAATCTGCTTCTGTGTAGGAAATTTCTATTGTGACGATAGGCCTTAGATGAAGAATTCCAGGTCCAAGGGTGACGACTCCCTACAGGCCAGAGATTCCCAATGCCTTTTGTTTTTTACCATTTGAACTCTGAGATCATCTGGAGCAATTACTCATGTTGACAAATCTATGTGATCATCTCAGATAAATCATGCTTGCTTTGGGACCTAAGAAACAGAAGGTGTTTTCTTTTTTAAATAAGGAGATAGTTTGCAGCTGAAGAAATAGAGAAATGAACTCATATGCCTTAAAGTGACAATATTTGTACATTCCTACTGAGCTGGGCTTCAGCCAAATATCTGATGCAGACTGACTATTTCTGAATATTTTCATATTTTCATTTGCAGATGTGAATCAGTTTCACAACATTAAAAAAATGAATATTTGGCAATAAATTGATTTTATTCCCAACAATAAGATTAGTCAATATTTAGTTATTGCGTATTTTAATTTTAAATGGCCAATTGGTCTGGTTTATTAATGTTCAAAAATGATTTTTAAAATTATCTTGTGTGTTTTAAATGGCATGTGATGCAGGAGTTTATAGCTGGATTTTATTTTTTCAAAAAATTGGAAAGAGTAGATTTTTTTGCCTTTCTTGCTCCCACTATCATTAGGGGTTTCTCCAGGTGAATATTAAAACAATTGAATTGTCTGCTAGGGCCTAATTTAAAGGACTGCAGACACCCCCATCTCAAAACTTAGATCATCATACAGACACCATAACTTCAACATCAGGTGAGCTTTCTCCTGTCCCCTTCCCCCTGAACTGTTTAAACTATCTGGACTGCACTGAGGAACAGATTTGGACCTTTCAAAAGTATGCACACATTTCTGTGCCCTTTGGTTGATCTAATACAAGTATTACACTAATGTGGATTCTGGCGTTAAGTCTCTTAGGCTCTCTCTAGTCCAAAGAAGTTGTCCTGAAATATCCCGCCACAGGAAGCAGGGAATTCGTATGGCTAGATAGAAATGCTAGGCTTCTCTTAAAATCTTTGCAGCCAAGTCACAATGAGAACAACTGGGTGATCAGCACTTCTGAAGCACATCACTTCACAGTAATATCTAAATGGGAACCAAGTCCTTGAAAACTGATCTTGAGTGCTTTTGAAACCCTTTCCAGAATGCTCTGGGATGAGTCCTGGTCTCTGATTCAAAAAGGCACCCAGAGGAGGGAGGTTTATATTTCTGAATAGAAGAAGAAGAAAGAGATGAGGGGGAAAAGCTAGCGGTTAGAATTCTTTTTTTTTTCCTTTCGCTTTTTTTTTGCCAGCATTGCTGAGTATGAAAGGAAAACCCTTGTCCTTTTGTCCCTACACTCGCCCTCTACAGATGCACATGCAAAATCTAATTAAAATTTAGCAGAAGAGGGGAAAAAAACTGACATGGGTTTTTTAGTTTAAAAAGAGAGAGAGAGACTGAGAGCAAGAGTGAGCAATGAACGAAAGAGAGATCTTTAACAAAGGCCATAATATTAACGGGGCCGATTCGTCAGCCGCTACCTGATAATATAGAGTCAGGAAAGCTTTATTAACATTGGAAGCCTGGGTTCTTTGTTAATTACGGGCTTTGCTAATGATTTGGAATATTGGCCAGTTCCGGGGGATGTTGATGAATAGAGACTTCGCTAAGATTTATTCCTAATTATCTCATTTGTCTCCCTCCATTACTTTTTATGGCTGAAATTTATGGAGCTATTACTGGAGACATCACTGCAGCTCAGCGATGATTTGGGAGAAGAGAGATGTTTAATAACAATAACAATAATAATAACAATAATACCAGACTAATAGGAAACAGATTATGCTACAATGGGCAGAATTGTCTCTCACATTCTTCCCCACCTCACCATGCTTTCCCTCAGTCTTAGGTGCCCTGGCTCATATTTAAGAGAAAGTCATGTCCTTGCCAAGGAGGCAGAGGGGATGTTGAAAGAGCAGTTTGGAAATTCCTTTTGGCACTTGCTCAAGGCCCCTCCATGTCCCTTTGGCTCACGTGTTCCAAAGAAGACAGGGGAAATCCATCATATTTTTAATATTTTGCCTCCTCCACCTCCCAAGCTGCCCACCTCTTTTATTCATGCTCCCCACTAATCTCATCACTTGCAGACAGCCTGCTCTTGTAAGCTCATGTTGGTTATGTGGATCAACGTAGCTACAGGATGGCAGAGTAAAACTGCACAATAGGGGGGAAATGGTGCTATTTGCAATAAAAGTATTAATTGATCATTGATGTCCCTGGAGAAATTTACAGATGTACATGCAGACATTCATGCACACTCATACCACCATCCTATAATGGTTTTGTAAAAGTTATGTTTTTATAACAATCATCACCTTATGGACACCCTGTTTTATGTACAGCTAGTGCACACTGGATAAACTTTGAAAATGAAGGACATGCATGCAACACATGTTAGTACACAGAATTCCATGTTGAACTAGCATTTCCATGAAAATCAGGTTCCATTAGGTGCTAATATGTACAGTCCCATTTGCTGCACTAAGCCCATATAACAGCAATGCCTTTGTGCTGTTTTGGCCAAGCCTATGTCTCATCCCAAACCTGTAGTTCCAACACAGGCCCAAAGGCCAGTATTCTCTATTAGCTATTATTACTTAACTAACCTCTCCTGGACTGACATCATGCGCTTCTGGTCTAATAGTGAGCAGAATGGATGTCTTCCTCCCCATGTCGCTGATGCTTGGTACAATAGGTTGAGAGAGAGTTATCATCATGGCAATAGTTTCACAATTTTGACTAAGTAACAACTGTGGACACATAAGAGTTACCTGGATGTACTCATCCATAATTGTTCCATATTCATGATCACTGCTCAATCACACTTGTGACACTATTGCCACAATTGTAACTCCCCCTCAAACTACTTTACCAGACATTGGCTACAAGGGGAGAAGGAGGACCATTCCACTGGTAAACAGAGCATGAGTGAATAAACAGAGCATCAGGTTGATGAGGCGGGGTTAGGGCAGGAGAAGTTACTTAGTTAAGTGGACAACAGATGTAAAATGAAAAAGACATCACAGAATCTTATGTAGGAATTCAGGAAACGGTATTATGCAGAATCAAACTGCTGGTCCACTTAGTTCAGTATTGCTTACCATGACTAGCATTATTTGATTATTTCAGACAAGGTTCTTTCAATCCAATGTGGAGAGATTTAAACAAAAGTTGATGTTCCACCACTGAGCTATGGTTTTTCCCAAGTTTTCAGAAACTAAAACTTAACACATAGCAACACATACTAATGAGAACTGTATATTTTTCCTGCACCAAATACATTCTAGCCCAGACAAAACATCATGAATTAGATCTTAGAGGATAGAAGAGTACAACTGTGTGATTACTATAGAGTTTACTGTGCTATTCCATCAAGTTAACAGAAGTTAAATTAAAATGTTTCATTAGACCAGACTGTACTACTTGTACCAAGGAGGAAGCTGAAGATATAGAGGAATACCTATGGACAATATTCCTAGGATACAAATTAATCAAGGCTGACACAAGACATTTTGCTGCTTGAGGTAAAGGACAAGATGGGAACACCCTCCCTGCTCCATGTAGAGAAGTTGACTGCGCAGGTAGCTGCCTGAGGCCTCTATGTGTCGTGAAGGGACCAAGCCTGCTCCTTATTGCTACCATAACACAAATCTTAATTTAGCACAGGTAAGGCAGGGGAGTAATGAGAGAGCTTTCCTGAAGTGGGAAACCCACTCTTCATTCTACTTTCCTAACTGCTCATTCTCCCAGCCCTGTATTTGTCAATGAAAGGGTTACATTTACTAGAGCAGGTTTCAAGCAGCCTCTACTGATTTCAGTTATCTTCTCTAAAAGAAACTTCTTACAGGACTACTTGAACACATCTTCTTCATATCCATAATCAAACATTTTATATGACACAATGACAGGGATGGCTTTGTGTTGTGATTTAAAAATAGTTCCAGGCTGCTTTGGAGCACTGCAAAGAGCTGGAATTGTTCTACATGGGCATTATCTAATGCAGTGGTTCACCTTTGGAACCCCCAAGGTTCTGGACTTCACCTCCTAGATGCCCCAGTCACCATGGCCAATGCAATTCTGGATGCTGATGTCCCATACATTTGGAAGATCAAAGGTTGAACACCCAGATCAGGAATAAACTCTTCCCAAACACAGCCAAATAGCCCAAAATCCCCACAAAAAAACTATGGATTCCAGCTGTGAAAGCCTTTGATTTGTAGGGACTATTTACCCCCTCAGAGTATACTAAGTGAAGTTGTATGGGGGGGGGGTACTAAAACAAATATGATCAGAGATTACAGTGTGTAGCACAAGAAAAATGAAGTCTCAAATTAAGAACAACGATAGTATCCATTTTCTGAAAAGCACCTCTCCTCAATCGTTGCACTGCCTCTGTGATCTTCCATTATCCATTAGATTGTAACACACATGCAAGATCATCACAGAAGAAGCCTCTACTAGTTAAAAAGGTAACACTAGTCGACTTTTTCTCCTCTGTGGGCCAAACACCTCAAGGGAACGAATAATGCTATTTAGTTATTATATTTATATTCCATGGTAGACTTTTTCTTTCAATGCCATCTAAGCAGAAGGCTAATAATACTCCTAAGAAAAGATGGGGGGAGGGGGGAAGCATGGTGCCATGTTTAACACCCAGCTCAAAGCCATGAGCAGGGAAGTCCTTTAAGCACCCAGGCATCTAACATGGGGAGTTCCTATCCTCAATGCTGGCATGGAGGATTTGGGGGGGGGGGGCTAATGAAACCTGCCTGGGGTAATTATTTTAATCTGGGTTATTGCAATGGAAAGCAGCTCTTTCTATGTCTGCAAATTTATAATAACATAGGGGGAGGGGGAGAGACCCCTCCTCTCCATAAGAGCCTTGCTTCCTTTGATCCTTTGTGCAAGGCCTCTTATCGGTAGGCGAGTAGGTTTACATAGTGAAAGATAGAGGAATAATACTCAGCTGAGATAAGCCGCAGCCCCGTCTTGCCTTTGTGTAGCAAATTTGATAGCACTGGGAAAATGTTTACTGGGAGACTTTGGGAGGGAATTAGTCCCCAATGCAGCTGAGAAAAATAATTGACTTGAATTATAATTAGAAGGTTGTCAGGTGGGTTTACTGACACTGTTTGTTTGAGCTCCTCTGTGCTCATCTCAGTTACCCCTCTTCCTGTTCCCAACTCTGGACTGCAATGGAAGTAAGGATTTTTAGGAACCAGAACAACCTACCCAATTTAAGAATAACCATCTTAAGTTTTTTAGTCTCATGTCATGAAACTGTTGGCTGACAAAAGGGCATATTAATCATTTTGTTGTAGTGGTGTGCTTCCAAGTTAATTCCAACTCATGGCAACCCTAAGGTGAACCTTTCATGGGGGTTTCTCGACACGATTTGCTCAGAAGGGGTTTGCTTTTGCCTCCCCCTGAAGCTGAGAGAATATCAGATAAATAGAGACAGAGATTTCACAGAATCTTTTTGCAAAGAGATTCTCAGAACTATAGTCCAAAAAAAAAAAGAAAAATGTCCAAGCTGTCAGTCTGAAAACTAGTAATAGATTATGGCTGAGACCCTGCTACGGGAGATGTGTATATATAATGTAGGTAAGTTTCATGGCTACTTCTCCAAGTGCTACTCCTTCCCCAAAACCCAACCCTCACCCTGTAAGCAGTATAGCTGCCAAACATGACCAATTCCATGTTGTCAGAGAGAGCAGGGAGAATGAGTAGGGATATGATCAGCTATTTTCCTGAAGCTTGATGCTCAGTGGCAGGGCACTCTGGAGGTCTTTACAAGCTCTCTGTAGATGGCTTTCTTCAACGTGTCCTGTTGCAGGAAAATATCTAAATGCATCTTCACTCATTGTCCTGCTCTCCCTCAATGAAGAAATTGTTGTATTGGAGAAGCTGTGCTGGTTACAAGGTGAGCAGGAGTGAGTGGGATTCTGGTCACTGCATGGTTGACAAAGAATTCTGACTTATACAGCAATCCTAAAAGTGAATTGTAATGTCATAAATTCAATGCATGCCATGATAATTCACTAACCAGATGCCAGCCTACATTGCATTTTGTTCAATTTATAGAATCTTCTTTGGGGGTGTTTTTCTCACTTTTCTCTCAGCAGAAAGTCTGACAACCTTTTTTTTAAAAAATGTAAACAGTTAAACCATATTAAAGTGTTGGGACATATTTTAGGATTAAAATTTTTAGTCAATCCCATAGGTGCAACCCTCTTACACTGAATTAAATTGTGTATTACCACTGATTTCACCAGGTGACACCCTAAGGGGGGGTGATACCATTGCCCCCATAAACATCTACCTTTTGACAGACACAGGCTGAGGTGTTTGCCTGTGTCTCTTTAAAACACAAAAGAGATGTCTGGGGCAAGGCTCAGTGGGAGGAGAAAGGAGAGGTCCTACACTTTAACCTTTTTTTAAAAAATTAAAATATTTCTTTTTTAAAAAATGGTATTCTTTTAAAATTTTCTTTAAAACATCATATCTTACCAAATTTTCACTTCAACCACATGAATCTATGTACACGTAAATACATTTAAGCTGCACATATGATATTGTAATTTAAAGGTATAATTTTAATTTTGCTAGTTGTCAGTGCACAACTATTGCCATTACATTCAGTGATTTGTGAATAACATTAATACAAACAACATAAGTAACGATTCTGCATGGTGTGGTATGGGAGGAAGTCAGTGAGGGAGTGCTGTGACACGAGTTACTGCACCAAATGACACTAACACTAGTGATGCCACTGCTTCAGAGGCTTCTGAATTTTGGAATCTGGAGGCCCACCTTTCTAGATGATACTTGTAGTCCACCTGTATACATTCAAAACCTCCTACCAGTGGGCCTCTAACAGTTCATTTGCTTTCCAGCTCCCAGATTGTTCCATTCAAGGCCACTAGCTATCATTGTTTCAAGGATTACTAGCATTTTGGTTTAAACTCTCTATCCATTAATGGTGAAATTGCAGATTTTATTTAATAGGAAGGGTTCCAAACTCATACAGCAGTGGAGAAATACCTTTAAAATGGAGCAAAAGTACTTTTCATCAGGTCACATAATTTTAAATTCTATCTTAGTGTTAGTAAGATTAGAGTTTGATTATTCAAATATATCCATTCACATGAGCTTCATAAACAATGCAGGCCTTGTCAGTACTGTACTAAAGTTTCAATGACAGAGCTATTTTTAATGTGTAACAAACTGGTTCCCAGTCAATACCAACATTTGTGTACATAATACAGGGAAGGACACCACATGGCCGTCCAGATGTTGTTGGACAGCAAGTATGAGCAGAACTAGCAAGCATAGCTGAATAGTAAGGAATCCTAGAAGCTGTATTTTCCCCACCTCTGATGTAATACATTGCAGGGATGTATAAGACATGGAAAAAAGGGCATTATCCTTACATTTTAGGCTGTCAGTGCAATACAAAAATTATTAAATTGGTAAGAGACACAAGTTGAATAAATGCATAAATGCTGGGGTAGTATGGTTCATGAAACAATATAAGCAAACAAAGTGCAGTAGTACAATACTTTCATAAGTTTAACTATGGACCTCTCCACTTCTCTATTACCTTTACATGGCAACAGTATTGCCTTACTTCAAAATGTAATAGTATACTCTGCAATATTTCAGAGACAAAAACCAGGACACATTTGGCCAAACAGTATAGTGTGGTCAAGGTAGCAAGATAGCAAAAGTTAATAATGAGGAACAACACACAAGCTCAGAAAGGCTGCAGCAATTTCCTTTTACCTAAGCCTACTGGGAAGGACAAGATTCTGCACTTCTTCTCCAGGAGAACTGGGACAGTTGGGGAGTGTGTGATATAAGCCAGTCTTGCTGTGATTGGAGACCCACATATTCACTCTGCTGCCTGTGCCTCTAAAGTCCTACTCTGAGTGCACCAATGAACCTATTTATATTTATTCAGAGATCAATCCCTGGTATAGGCTGAATAACCAAGTATTGAGCATGTTCTTCCTGCTGTAGAAGGACACCATTTTACACTAGGAGAAGAAGCAACAATTAGCTTTCCTGTGCCTGTCAAGACAAGGAAAAATCTTCAAGCCCCAATGGAGGAATCCCACATTTCCATCTTTGCCATGGCTCATCAGCACAGATGGCAAAAGCTAAATGTTATGATAAGGTATTTCTCCCAAATTTCCCTCTTAATAGAATTACCAGACTGTAATTACCCTACAAGCCTGAAAAACTGCCAGAATCCCAATTAGGAATCTGAGGATATAATTGGTCCCTAATTAGAAAGATTTGTCAAATGCGAATAATGTCCATTGCTCCTTATTCCCCCACTCCCAATCTAGAAAATCTAGATATTTTCTTCCCCCAATCCCCTTATATTATGAAAAGGGTCCCCCTTTCTCCTTTGCACTTCTTTTCTGGAGCTGCATTCTTTTGGGTTCTCATGAAAGCTGAACTGAATGGCAGGTGTTGAACCACTTTCATAATTCCTGGAAAATAGCACTATAAAGGGAGAGAGAGTGTCAGGAAGGGGGACTTTCAAAACCTGTGCCTTGGGGTTTTGACTTTGCAAAGGCACAAGGACTGGTGCTGCAGGACCAGAAGGAGAGAGTGGAAATGAAGCAGCTTAATAAAAGCGACTATTGTAGCCAGCTTTGCAGCTGCTGAGGTAAAGAATGTTTCAAAGGCAAAGTGAGACTGAAGTAGATCAGAGACACAAGGAGGCGGGAGGTGCACAGCAACACACTGGTGCAAAGAGCTATATATTCTGACACTTGACTAAGTTGAGTACATAGACAGATGTAAATGAAACAGTGGTAGCAGAACAAAATGAACTTTAGATGTGGGTACCTTCACACATTGCAGGAGCTAACCACTTATCTTTGAAGTGCATCAGAGAGGCCCTGTCAGTAGCAGAACCCTGGAAATACATACATATTTTCATAGCAAGTGTTCTTCCCCCCCAAAAAAAAACCCCAAAAAACATTAGGAGGACTTGTTGTTTTGTGCATTCTGTGTACCCACTAAAATGCAATGGAGGAAACATCCCTGAAAGCATTACAGTTATGCTATGTAATTGGATGTAGGCCCACGTTATGATCTTCTAAACTAACAGCTGTGAGATAACTGTTTTATAAAGGATTACATAAAATGTAGACAAAAAATCCTAAAGGGGGTATGAATAACTGTCTCCCTGCATTGAAAATGATATAAACTGTATTCTTAAAACACAGCTAACTGCTCTTTAACAACTCTGTTGCAGGGAGGTTCCATAGCTGTCTTGCTAGTTGCTAGTCATTCTTTTACAGTCCAAAGCTCCAGCCTAATGTTGAGTCTGAGCACAAGCTAGCCAAAGATAAGTACTTGCCATTGATTTCTACAAAAGAATTAAGGTTATGTTTCACTCCTAATTATATGAATGGGATTTAAAAGTGAGTCTCTTAACAAGTTCACACCCTTTAGGCTTAGGTGTTAAATTATTATAACAAGAAAAAGAATATTCTCATCAGTGACTTCTTGTGAATGATTTATTATGTCATGCTCTTGTATCAATAGCATAGCACAGAAATGTGATGAATGTTCTACTAACTCATGGCCTTTTCACTGCACTGTTTACAAACACACCCCCACACACCAATTCGTGTACGGGTATTAACTTTCTTTGGGTAATCACTTCGTGCATCTGACAAAGTGGGTTCTAATCCATGGAAGCTTATGTCAAAATAAAGTGGTCACAGGACTACTGCCATTTTTTAAAAGATAGAGACTAATTCAGATGTCCCTTTGGAATTTCAAAATTATGCTTTAGAACAGTGACAGCATAAGTAATGTTGAGGGATGATGAGAGCTGTAGTGGAACAACATAGGAGAACAGTGGTTGAAAAACAAAGACTAAAGTGAGTTTCCTGGAAGAGAGGTACTAGATGAGTTATTTTTTCACTGGGGATAGTGCTTTCCTGTTCAGAACGACTGTGTCTTATGTTTCTTCGGGAACAGAGGATAGTCTGAGAGAGGGAACTGTGCACACCTACAAAGCAAAAATTATGGTACAGTAATCATAACATGCTAACATGATCCAACAAACATGTATATGCAGCCCAGCTGACACAAAACCCTACTCACATATGCCAAGTTCAAGCATGAGCCAAAATCTCACTGTGCAATTTATCATCATCCACTCACAGCTGAATGACAACTCCATCAGTCACTTATTCACAGCTGTACAGGGAAGCTTAAGGTATATATTTGCACAAACCATCACTGTCAGGTCGGGTCTTTTCAAACATCTCAAGCAAATCCAATCAAAAAATCCACCAAACAGTGATAACATTATTGGCCATCCAAAATGCACAATGTACATGTTGCACATTTTTGAATCTTCACTGGCTTCTTCATCAGGAAAGGTGTTACCAACTAAACAGGAGGGGGGGGGGGAATGAAGATGTTAGTCATAGGCTGGCAGTTTGCTGTTTTCTTAGTAAGGTTGGTATGGAGGGGCATATCTTGCAGGTTGGCACCTCCTCCTTCAGGCCATGTGGCAACTGGGAGATTTTCAAAGTCCAGGAAATTTAACATCCATTTGTATCACAAGAAAGACACTTCTTTTGCAGTCCAATATGTCTCTATCTTTGTGAGGGTACAGACTCCTTTTTTTAGTCAGAGGACACTGGATTTCTGAAGACGCCTCTATGCTTTTGCATCAGGAAAACTTTAGGTGGTGTTGAGATAAAACATGCCAATCCAGTCCAAATGTAATAAGAAAAAAATGTTTTATCCTTGTTGGAGGTCAAAACCTCAAATGGGAAGGTCCCAGTCCACTGACTCACTCTTTAAGATTCCCCTGTTGTGGCTATAATGCAGTATCTTAAAACCCAGAAAACAGCAAAATGCAGGCCTATGACTAAAATCTTCATTCCCCCCCCCCCCTCCTGTTTGGTTTGTAACACCTTGCCTGATGGAGAAGCCATTGAAGCTATGAAAGCTTGCAACATCTATATTGTCTAAAGCAAATGTTACACTATTAAGATGTTGGTTTGTTGCTGTTGTTGTGTGCCTTCAAGTCATTTCCAAATTAAGTCAACGTTAAGGTGAACCTGTCACAGTATTTTCTGGGGCTGAGAGTGTGTGACTTGCCCAATGTCACCCATTGGGTTTCATGGTCGAGTAGGGAATTGAACCCTGTTCTTGAGAGTTGTAGTCCAACACTCAAATCACTACACAATGCTGGCTTGCATATACTATAATGTATATTGCATACTGTGTGTGTATTGTATATACAGCTAGCCCTCCATATCCATAGATTCTTTATCCATAGAATCAAGCATCCATGGCTTGAAAATATTAATTCCAAAAACCAAAGCTTTATTTTGCCATTTTTGCTATGCCATTATATTTAATTGGACTTTAGTACACAGGGAGTTAACTGGTTTTAAATAAATATATATACTGGTAATGCACTGAGCAGTTCAAATATGAACAGAGATTCATGCCCTCATTCTGGGATTTGATTAATCTATGAAAACAAACAAACAACAACTGGTCTAGAGCAGGATGAAGCAGCTGAGGTCTGGAGGAGCAATCCAGAAAGTGCTCTGTTGGACTGAATAAGGATCAGTCTAGTAGGACACCATTGTAACTGGGTGCTGAACCAGTGCAAGTTAATCCAGATGGTTTTCAAACTGTGAATTTTAAATGATAAATTTTAAAACATGGATTATTTTAAATAAATATGTGGCTTATTTGTTCATTTAAACTGATGTGTCTTTTTAATTGATGTTGTATATTTATTAATCTGTTGTTGTTCTCCATCCCAATCCATGGGGAGAGGCAGGTATGATATTATTATTATTATTATTGCTCTCTAGGTGACAGACCTCTGCTTTCCTGCTGAATTACAATCCTGTAATAATTAATTAGCAGCTGGCAAGTGTTACTAGTGGTCTCGGCACCTTCCCTGCTGGATGCCAATGAGTTCTGTAGAAGCAGAGTGCCCCTTAAGCCCACCCTGTGCATTTTCAACCCTCAGAGGCAGGGCTGGAGCAGCACTGATGGGCAGAACAGCAGCCAGGAAGCAACAGCTCCTTTCTCTCATGTGGAGGGATTTACCAGTCCTATTGTTCTAAGAACCTCTCTAATACAAGAGGCCCTTTAGTTAAAAGAGACAAGGGGGGAATGGGGAGGGGGAAGCCTGGTTTTCCTAATTAACAATTAGCACAGAGTGTGCTGCTAATTATGTGGTTCCATGTAATTAAGAAGCTAATTAGTGCAGTGTCAATTAAGATTTAATTAGTACCCTTGTCAAAAATACTTGAAAGAGCAGTTTATATGCAAGTACTTCAATATTTCAATGGCCGTGATCTCCCCGACACAGGGAAGCAATCTGCTTGCCAACCTCCAATTTGAGTGTGTGAACAGCTCTCCACAGTTTATTGATATTGTCCTCTAAAACACTGCCGCTTGTATCTTGGTAATAGACACTTTTATTGATTCTGTGGGAAACCAGCTCTCTGATGTGCCCAATCTTCTCGGCACAGTTCCATTGGCATCTTTGTTTCCCCCTGACAGATGGAATTAGTTGAAAGAGGGTTTCATTTTGTTAATTGCCCTGATACAATCTGGATTTGTTGAACTTGGAGGTGGGGCAGGAGAAACTAGGGAGGGTGGTTGCCCAAATTTTGCCTTTCTTAGAGCTAGGGCTGGCATCATGCCAAGACAGCTGGAATGATGGACTTCATTGGGATAAGACAGGCATGTGGCTACCCAGGCACAGTGGTACGTAGATTAAGGATTTGTAGCTTGGTGAGGTACATAGGCTTCTCTATTGCACTCTCCTGACCTACAGACTGCTAGAGCTTTATGGCAGAGAATTTGAAGTCTCTGGCCAAACTACAAGTCCCAGGATTCAACAGGGTGGAATCATGGCAGTTAAAAGTGGTATCAAACTGCTACAATTATGTAGGATGCATACACCCTCTGTTCTGCCTGGAACTGTTGTAAATGTTGTGAGTTTTATTGAATGGAGAGGAAAGGAGTTTTATTGATACAAGTCATGTGGTACAAATTAACTCAATTTTTTAAAAAGAGGGAATGCAAGTATTCAGGTTGCCTTCCTGTTTTTAGAATCTAAACAGAAACAAAACAAAATCCAGGAAACCACAGGCAGACAGTATTTTTACCAGGAACAACAAGTTCCATATGAGTGTGCAAACTTTCGAGTTCAGAGCATTTCATCAAACTAAGCAAGAGAGCACAGCATTCCAAAAACTGTGTCAGATGTAGCTATTTAAAGTTAAACTCAGTCATCAAATGGAGACTGCAGAATTACAAGTGGCTTGTACATAGCAGTGCATGCTATGATGGAAAGGGAAAAACATCTCCCAATTTTCAAAACACTAGGGATACCTTTCTACTCCCCATGGTTAGTAAAAAAAAAATACAGGCTTATCTTGCCTAACCCCATGACAGAAGTTCCTGGAAAAGGAATCAAGAGACTGCTGCCAATTGACACTAAGGATAAGTCAGTGTGTGTGATAACAACAGCTCCACCATCTTGCTGGAGCTCAAAGAAAGGTACAGAAAAGCATGTTCTGTAGGGAGAGGATTTGTCCACAAAAGTCCACAGGACTTGGAAGAACCAAATGAAGACTGAACACATTGCGAAAGAAGATGCCCTTTCTGCCACAGATTTGTTGCTTGTTGTTGTTGTATGCCTTCAAGTCGTTTCTGACTTACGGCAATCCTAAGGCAAACCTATTATGGGGTTTTCTTTGCAAGATTTGTTCAGAGAAGGTTTGCCATTTCTTTCCCCTGAGATTGAGATGCCCAAGGTCACCCAGTGAATTTCATGCTGAGCTGGGAATCAAATCCTGGTCTCCTGGGTCGTAGTCCAGCACTCAAACCATGCCACATTGGTATGGACTTGCAAGTACCCTAAATTTTAAATTGTATCTTATGCACAACAAGTGTATAATAATAAATCTTGTCAGTCTCAGCCCTCCTTTTCCAGAAAGGAAGCTAAAACATAAATGTGTGAATGCTACATAAATCAGGTGTTTAAATGGTGCTGTCATGTGTACCCACATCAACTTGTCAGAGAAATGTATATACTGTATGCATAATGGCCAAGGAGGGGTGAGGAAAGGGGAGTGGGACAGCACTGCTCACATGGAGGAAGATCTACAGGGGTATAATCATGAGAGGAAGGCAAAATTAGACCACTGTCCTGCAAATAAAAATTCTGCCCTCCAATTAAATTTTCCTTCAGCCCCCAAATTTTCAGTCAAGCATTTATGAATACAGTGTAGGCATCCAAAGCAAAGGGGCAGGGAAAGTGACCAAGGGAGCAGAAACACAGCAGAGTTTTTTTTAATAGAAAGAAAAAAGACAAAAGAAATACAGCCCTCCCTCCATTCTCGTGGGCTTCAGACTGACGTCCCTTGCTTATGTGCGAGGGACGAATGGAGGGGGAAAGGATGGGGGTGCGTGCCCCTGTGCCCCGTGCCTATATAAAAGCCAATGGGGCTTGAATGTAAGGAAAACTCCATTTTCACGAGGGAGTCCAGCATGGATCCCCCATGAAAAAGAAAAGTGCAACTGTAGTGGGGAAACAGAAGTGTTACAAGTTGAAGAAAACACATTTTAGACCCATCCCCCTTCCACACGCTGTTCTTCCCCAACTGTCTGTTGTGTAGACTGAACAGACTTGTGGAGGCTACAAAGAGCAGAAGAAGCAAAGTTTTAGTCATTATTCTAATACGTAGCTTCAGTTCACATAGCCAAGGTTTCCGATCTTCACCCCCCCCTTTTCAACTCTGGAGTCTGGACCTTTTACTTTATCTGTAACATCTTACTTTTGTTAGGCGGAGACTCCTCATTGTCACGGCACACAGAGTAGAAGAAAGAGAACAACAGATGTTGTATGGTACACATTCCTAGGAGTCCCATCCTCTGTATAGTTAAGTGACAACCTGGAAAAGAAGTTGGGGAGATTTTCAAGGCTGACTCACTCTATGGGCCTAGTCCAGAAAACCTACTGCTTAAGGGGCTGGAGCGGTGGGCCATGGAACAAGCAAGAACAGGCCTGAGATGCAGAAAGTAGTACAAGGGATTTCTTTACCCTCTTCCCCCTCCTCCTGAGTCCCGTGTATGTGACTGAGCCGCCTTTTCTCCCACAACGGCTGCCAAAATACAGCGAGACAGGGTATAATTACAGACACTTACTGTGGCCATTACACCACCGGCACGGGCTGCGCAAAGTGACACACGACCCGTCAACTCCTTATTCACGCCATTAAGGAGACTCATTAGCATCTTCACTCAGAAGCAAAATTACCCTCACTGCTCATTTCAAGATGTCATAAATTTTAATTTAGGACCCAAAGATAGCACAATGGGAGCGAGCACACAGGCTCTCTTTGGCACAGCCGTACAGTCAGGAGGAGGGGGAGGCTGGATGGGTGGTTGAAGGAAGGAAGGAAGGGTTTGCCTAAGGAAAGATGGTGGGCTTTGTTTTGTAACAGGAAGGCATGAAGGCAGTGAAGCTGAAGAGACCCAAGTGGAGGAAGTCTGCCTAATTCAAGAGGCAGTGAGCCCAAAGGGGCCCTGCTGCTGTTGTAACAGGAGTGCCCTATAGTGTATGTCTTTTGCATGATGAAGCTTTGCAGGTGAAGCTCCAGTGATCAAGGTTGTCCTTAAATGTCAGAAGATTGACAGAAGTCACCCAAAGGGATCTGATGAAACTGTCTTCAAGTGATTTCTGCCTCTTTCTTTCACCTCAGGAGAGGTGCCTCCCCTTCTCTCCCATCCGAAATCAATTTTTGATTTTATTCTTTTCACTGTATTTTTTCCTTTGGAAAAAAACCCCCACCAACTTTGTTTTGTGATCCCTACTCCATATTAAATGTCTCCCTAAAACAACAACACGTGCACACTTGTTGATCTACACCAAATGTGGACTCACATGGCCCTTAAGGTGTTGCTGGACTGCAATTCCCATTTGCCCTTGCCAGCATAGTCTATGGTGAAAGAATGCTTGGAACCTCACTCACAATATGGGGTGCTTGATTCACACCCATCACCTACGCTACATTCAACTGGATAAAACAAACAAAAAAAATTTACTAATTAATTGATCTGTCAAAACTACTATTCTCTGCCTGGTCAAACTCAGCAAAGCTACGAACTACTGCACACATCTTTTAACCATTTTGATTCCATTCACTAGAGCACACCAGATTACCAGATCAAACTCTGATGTCTAACTTCACTTAAAGGAAAAAGATAAACAGGAAGACATTGGTGAACAATGTGGGCATTATTCTCTAGAGAATAAGGAAATGTGAATCATGCCCAATGCCTAAACTGTTTTGTGGACTTGTGCTCCTCATATCTGATGCCATAAGAACCCTGTGGCTTGTTATAGAATCTCTAGCCAGAGATGGCCCTAGCATGATGCAAAGAGAGGAAGCTGCCTTAGACAGTAGGTTTGGGGTGTTCAGAAAAGAGCAGTTAGTTGTTACTAATTAATTCTTACTATATTTTACTGCCAGATAGGTAGAGAGGTACTTGTGGGATGTTCAGCTTTATGTGCCAGTTGGGATAGTTTGGAGGACTTTACCAGCCAAAACATGATTAGTCATTGCAAAGAAATATCAGTTTTTGTCACAGGTCTGATTGCCCAGATTTTTATTTCTAAGAAATTTTGTTGCCAAAGAGAAAACACATTCACACAGCTTCTGATGCCATATCTGATGCCTGTCTATTTTGACCATAGCTTGGCTGGCTTTGGGGACTATGTAGTTTGACTTGCTGCTCCATGTTTAGGTAGCAAAATAGTCTAGGTCTTTCTGAGTCCTGAGCTCTGCCTCTGATATGCTTAGGGGCCATGGGCCAAATCTTTGGGAAATGTCATGAGTTTATAGAATACACTGCTGAGCTCAGCAGATTAAGGATGCATAGTCAGGATCATTCAAATCAGCTATCCTGTAACACCTTTTAACCTCACCGTTGTACTTAACTGGATAGTTAACATGCAGTAAAAAGAGTGGAGTCTTTATGCCCTTTTAGTGGGGATTCTTATCCATTTTAATGAGTATGAGAGCAGAATCATGGAAAAACTTGTGCACTTGGCATAACATGATACCCATATAGCCCCCCCAACTGAATTTCTCAAACCCTGGGACCCAAGTTGTGTAAATGTTCATTAAGAACACTTTTAACAGTTTTACATCTGTTTGCATACCAGAGGTCATCATAGACCACAGTGTGGTGTTTTTGCTCCTATGATCAGATTGCTAGCTATTATTTTTTAATTTAGACATAAAGTCATACTGGACTCAATGGAGCTTACTTCTAAGAAGGCAAGTATAGTATCTTAAACTCTAAATCTGCAAGGTAGTTCTAAGGTTCATTCTCCACCCCATTGAAAGAGGCAAAAAGAGGGCATAAGGGAATTAATATGAAAATAACTAGCTACCAGCTAATGTATCCATTATTATAAAAGAAAAGAAGATGGAACCATGGAAGAAATTATGAAGCAGAATGGTATGAAACAAGATGGAGTGTTTATAGTAAGGAGCAGGGCTAGGGAAAGTGCAAAAGCAAAGAAAAGGTGGTGTTGTATGTTTTTACAAACCCTGAGAAAGAAAGTTTTCACAGTAGTTTCTGCCTTTCCTGCCAAAGGTTCAAATGGCTGCCAGATATTGACATTTCCATCTCCAGACAATATTTCACACATTCACCTCCATGTCTGCAAAGCCGATAGTCTACTGAAAATGAAATCTTTTAAAAAAGATTCTCCTGTGATATGAGGGCTTTTTTTTTTTTTAAAAAAAAAACTTTGTTAATCTGTGCCATTTAGGAACTGCTGGTGGGCAGGCAGGTTGCTGAGCAAGCAAGGAAGTGGGAAAGGACAGAAGGAGTGTGTGCAGCCCTTTCTTCTGTGCTGTCTTAGATCCCTCACCCAAAGTAGACATGGCAGGGGAGAAGCTGGCGGGGACATGTGTGTGTCCTATTATTATTATTATTACTGCCTTCTTTCTCCACTGCTTTGTTTCCCTTGGCCGAGAGAGCTATGGCAGTGGAGAAGAGCTGGGCATCAGCAACAGCACCATACACACCCCACAGTGGGCAGAGGGTCCAGCCAGGTGTCATCCCCCCAAGGTGTGGTCTGAACACACACACTCCCCTAGTGATGCACCTGTATTGTTGACCTTTAGTATATTTTAACTAAATTGTATTTGTTTTAATTTGTAAGTTGACTTGATTCTTGGTTCTCAGGAAAAGATGGGTTATAAATACAGATGATACTAACACTACTAATCATCATCATCATCATCATCATCACCATCACCATCACTAATGCCTAGACAGTGTACCTAGGCTTACATAGCTCTCACAGAGCTTGCACAACCCTGGACAGGATGCTGCCCTTTCACAACTGTTTAAATGCATCTGTGTCACAACATGTAAGCCAACATGAAGCCACCAGAAGGATTCCAACCAAAGTACATTTTATAATTCAGTGCCCAGTCACTCCCACTTTTGTGGATTCTGGGAAGAATGTAACACATAGTTTTTTGTGAGTTTTTAGGGCTATGTGGCCATGTTCTAGACCACATAGCCCGAAAAACCCACAAAAAACCATGGATGCCGGCCATGAAAGCCTCCAACTTCACAATGTAACACATACTTCTTTGCTTTGTGATCATCCATAGAAAAAGTTTTCATGAGAAAAAGAAGACTGAGATCCTGTATCGGGATGCATACACACATCATGTAGCTACATCTCATGGTGTTACCACCCTCCAAAATACATCTTTAAGCAGTGCAGCCCCCCCCCCAACACAGCTATTTCTGTGTTGTCAGAGAGTAAGGAGATCAGTGGGAATGCACACATCTATTTCTCTGTAGCTAGATGCACTACAACAGGCATCTGTAGAGACTTCTGGGAGTCCTTGGGAGGTCCTCACAGAGGATGTCCTTCCATCACATCCAGCTACAGGAAAAGAGGTGGATGCATCCCTGCTGATCCTTCTGCTCTCTGACAGCATTGAAATGCTTGTATTGTTGGCTGGATAGGGGGTTGTGCTGCTTGCAAGGCAGGTTTTGGAGGGTGGTAGGATCACAAGATGTAGCTACATGATGCGTGTATGCCTCCCAATACAGGATTTCAGCCTTCTTCTTCCCAGAATCCATTATTATGAGTCATTGGCCCCATTCCCACTGGCTTATAACGCAGATCAGGATGTGAATCATGGGTGCATTGTTCCCATTTGAGTGCGCATTCAATCCACATTGCTCCAATATCGTTCCCATTGGAATTTGAATCTGACTCCCATGTGATCAAATTATCCTGAAAAAACCCGAATCAGTGGTTGATAAAGAGGTTTAATTTAGCAGTGCATTTTTAGCGAGTTTTCCTGTGCCTCCTGAGTCTGATTCGGGGCAAATGAATGGGAACAAAAGGATGTCTGAATCGGGAATTTGGGGATGGGAGGAGCAGTGCTCAAGGGGCTGGCCTGGGGGTGTCACCTGCTTGTTCTCTTTCCTACATTACCGGTGCCATTTTCTCCCGTTCGTATAGCCTTTCCCCCGGTGGGTTGGGAAGCAGGGTAAGGCAATCGCGCTACATTGAGCTCCAAATGCAGTAAACACATTACTGCAACCTCCCCCCAGCTCCACATTCATAGACCGATGTGTGATGAGAGCCATTAAACACCATTTTAAACTATTATTTTTTCTATCTTTCTTTTTTGCCTCCGCCTGAATGCCTGAGCAGCAGATGGGTTTTGCAGTACATGCCTGCTTGATCGCCCGCCCCCCAGACAGCCCAGGGAACAATGGGGGAGGCAAAGGGAATTGGGGGGATTAGATGCTCCTTCTCTCTTTCCCAGAGGAACTATGGTGAGACACAGAAGAGCCTCGGACACAAAGGGATTTGGGGCAAATAGAGGCTCCTTTTCTCTCTTTCCCAGAGGGAGTCTGGGGAGACACAGAAGAGCCTGGACGGAAATGGGTTTAGGGTGAATAGAGGCTCCTTCTCTCTTTCCCAGACAAACTATTCTTCCTTTCCCGGAGGGGAAAAGCGCCCAAGTGACTGATTGGCTGTGACGTCAGCTGATTTTTTAAAAAAGAGGTCCCGGAAGGGCAATGGGGACAGGGAGCAAAATAACCCGCTTCAAATTACCACAGGGAAAATACCAATGGGGACAAAAACAGGGGTAAAAAACCCCAGGTCTGTTTGCACCCATTTTTAATGGGAATGATGGGTCAGATTCGAGTCAGAATCCGAGTCAGAATTGCAGCGAAATAAGCTGATTTTTTTTGCCCAGTAGGAATGGGGCCATTATGACCACTGAAGAGACTGTGAAGTATGAGACCGCAGGAGGTAGTTAACCAAATATATGCTAAGTATATAATGATGATACTCCAAGATAGTTAGCACACGCCTTATTGAAAGGTGAGGGCCACAGCTGTTCAGACTTTCAGTGACCCACCATATTGGGTAAGCACCCCCCCACAAAGCCTCTGGGTGGTCTCCTAGCAAGGCAACTGATTAAATCTCAGACCCTCTCCTCTGCCCCTGGTCTATGTGCTTGTTTGAATATTAATGAGAAATAGGACACACCTCCACTACACCCCCATAGACAGTCAGTTTCAGGACAGAATGCAATTACAGGCTCTTAAACTTTACCACTTTCCAAGGATCTATGATTAATGAGTTCAAATGTCCACAACTTAAAAAAAAAAAAAACAAGGGGGAAAGCTTTAGAAAAAAATGCAGCTCCAATTACAGTAGCTGAGGGAATCCGGCATGCTCCTCTGCTTATAAGCATATATATCCAGAAAGGTTATGTTAATTTTTAATGTACGAGGCTATAATTAATTTCACTGGCTGGGTGGATTAGCTGAGAGTGTAAATTTCAGCCTTGGCTTGAGCAGAGGATAAACCAATGCCAGGGAGCACCACAAAGCAAGGCACTCAGGTCTTAAGCATTTTGCTAGACTCACAGGGGTGCTTAGAGCTGTTGCATGGTAGGAGAGATAATAAAATAATAATAAAAATGCTTAACATATTATCTGTAAATCTTATATCCTTCTGTAAAAGTACCTCTGCCCCTTGGTTTAAAGGAGTGGATCTTCAGGGACAGAAATATGTTCACGTGCTAAAGGTCTCTGGCAGAGTTCAGTCTTGATAGCCATTCCAGTCCCTGTTATAGTTTGGTCAGATCACAGACCTGTGTTGGGTGGTCATGGGGATGAGACATGCAGAAAGCTTAAGCCTCATAAACATCAGACTTTTGGTATTCCCAAAAGTCCCAGCAAATAAATTGTAGGAACAGAAGAGATTTGGAAATGTTCCTTTTGGGGCTACAGTTCCCAGAAATTCCCTAGCCAACATAGACAGTAGCCATGCCAGCTGTGGGATTCTGGGGGACTGTAGCCCCCAAAGGAATATTCCCAAGCTCTGTGTGCATAGTCAAAAGTGGCCAATCTCAATGGCCTTAATCTTTGCCCAATGACCTGACTCCTTTCCTTACAACCAGCTGCTTGTGCTGTGATGAGGGAGCAGTGAACCCAGTGGCGTGGCTATGATTGGTGTTACCCGGTACCCTCCCTCCTCCCCCCCGCCTGCTGAAGGGGACAATGTTGTGGCTTCTGGGGTGCCCATTCAGGGTCTGTTGCAGCTGCTCACCCAGACTCTGAAGACACCAACTCTACCCACAGCAGCAGCTTTCAGAGTGGCTGCATGCTGGACCCTGAAGGCACCAGGCCACCCCAGCAGAGGCCTTCAGAGTTTGGGACAGCTTTGTGTGAGCAGCCATGTCAGACTCAGAAGGCACTGCCCCCTAAGCAGAGGCTTTTTGAGTCTGGCGTGGCTGTTGCGCAAGCAGCCATAGCAGATTCAATGAAAGGCACCACACCTCCAGTAGTAGCCATTGCTGAGGGCGATAGCACTGTGGCCTCTGAAGGGCCCATTCGGAGTCTGGCAGAGCTGCTGTGTGAGCAAGAAATGGACTATTTCCTTTCTTGCTCGCCCAGTAGTTGTGCCAGTCTCTCCGAGTGTATCGCCTCACTGGGTGTGCACCTCCCCTCTGGGGTGTCACCTGGTGCAGTCTGAACCCCCTTCGCCCCCCCCCCCCACTAATGTTTCTTAGTAAACTAAAAGATGTAACTAGCTCTGCCATAGACCTGTGCAAATCTGGTAATAGAGATCTGGATCTAATCCTCAAACTATTTAAACCACAAGAAGGCTATCCAGGAATTACGACTAACAGTCATTGGGCTTTTTACCCCAATTGCTCATCTGCAAAATGGGATGTTCCCCCCTTCTTGGGATTTTTAAAAAAATGGCAGTGGAAGAAATAATGAATTTCGACTTGGTTGACAGTCAGCTTGTCTCACATCGTGGGGTATAAAATTAGATAAGAGTCAGAAACAATACATTTTAGTCAAGAATGGGAATAATGTGGCTTTCCAAATGGTTTTGAAGTACAGCTCTCAACATTTCTTAATACATTATGAGCTATGTTGGCTGGGACTGCTGAGACTCACAATCTAACATGTGGAGTGCTTCATAATTCCCTCCCATGACTTGAGTGCTCTAGAAAGGATGCTAAACACATTTAAAAGTATTATTTGCTCCAAAACTAAAAAAACACCAGACATTGAAAGACAGATAGCCACTTCTAATTACATACAGAATTCACTTGTCAAAGCCGGCTTATGGACCTGGAAAAAACATTTGAGATGCCGGTACATGGCAGCATTGCAAGCCAAGTAAACTAGTCATGAACTGCCATCACCTGACTTACCTTTCAGCAGAGACTCCAAAGAATGAAAGTTGCATTCTAAAAGCTGGATTCTGGTCATGTTGATTCATGTTGAAGATGGTCATGTACTCTAGTGGGCAGAAGACTTAGACTTTGCTTAGACTTGGAACCAGACCATTTGTAAATACAGTGGGACCTTGTTATCCGCTGGGGTTTGGTTCCAGGATCCCCTGTGGAAAACAAAATCCATGGACACTCAAGTCCTATTAAATATAATGGCAAAGCAAAATGGTGTTCCTTATATAAAATGGAAAATCAATTGGAATGTATAATTTTTTGGAATATTTTCAAGCCATGGATGCTTGAATCCGTGGATAAAAAAATCAGTGTATAAGGAGGATTGACTGTATTACTTTCCCCCTACTAACCCACCCTGGTTTTAAGGTCTTTAGGGGAGGCTCAATCCTGCTAAGATCGAAAGCTCATGGATACTGGTGTGATTGCTTCTAGGACTGAGAACTCCCTACTAAGGGAAACCTGGTTGGTTCCTTCTTGGGGCCAGTCTACTTATAAATATATTGTGCAAATTGCTGCAGATTTTCACACATTCACATAGATGCTTAATTGTCTTCACTTTCCTGTGCAAATTTGCATCTATTCACCCTCTCTCTGCCAAAAATGCACAGTCATGCAGATCCATGTGAAATGGACAGATAGTCACCTGTGCAATAATGCACATCCTTGTGGATACTCCAGTAAAAACTGTGAATCCTTTTTAACTGAGTTTATTGACTTTTTTGCCCACGTCCCAACCCACAAAAAGCATGAATTCCTCTGAATCACACACGTGGTCGAATCACAGCCTATTTGATACAAATTAGGAGTATTAGTCATTTAGACAATACCTTGGTTGTTTTTTGACCAGCAGGCAAAGATCTTTTTGTTCAGACAGGTTTTTGCCTTGTATCTTGGTCTACATGACACATTCTAGCTGCCTGGATGCTAACCATGGTCATGTGCAGGCCAGCTTTAAAGGCTGGCTTGGGGGCGGAGTCGAGGTGTTGTATGCACATGACACATGCCCTGACTCTGCTCCCAAGGCGGTGTGATGCTGCATGCCACTCCACATGGTGCATGGCATCACAGCACTCCTTTGGCACTGCATCCACACAATGCAGCGCCGAAGTAGCGCCGTAAAGCCACGGTGCCGCAGCTATCGTGCCCTTTGCAGGGTGCAAAAAGGACCCCCTTTTTGCAGATCCCTTTTGCATCCTGCAAAGGCCAGATTGGGCCCGTGGTGTACAGTTGCCATGGTCCCGAACTGTCTGTAAAAGGAACAGCTGGAGGCTGCCCCTTCGGAGCTGTCTGCACAGCCCCTATGTATTTTAGTGTGTGCTTCTAACTGTATTTTTAATTTTGTGGTTCTTTATTAAGTTTGAATCAAGATTTTTCTTTTAATTCTGTATTTTAGCATTATCAGCTATCTAGAGCAACTTTTTGGGTGAAGAACAGTAGGATAGGATAAATTAAATAATTGAATAAGGCAAGCAGGGGCCTTTTATTGACCCATGAACACTTAGTGCCTGCAGAACAGATTGAGCGAGTATAGGGACATGCTTTATTTTTGTTTTTATCTGATTGTTTCTGACTTTCTCTCTCTCCCTCTTTTTATATTAGAATATGCAAATATTATGGAAATTTGTATCTTCCTTTTGTGCTTTTTTGGAAGGGTTTTGTTTCCTGTTTTTAGAATATGTGGGTGCTCTTATCACAAATGGATTTGACCACAATGTACAGGTTTTTCCTGTGGCTTCTAGAGTGGGCTCTTGGCATCCCTGGGGTTGGTTCCAGGAGCTCTCCACCCATGGATACCGAAATCCATGGATGCTCAAGTCCTGTTGTATACATTGGTGTAATAAAATAGTGTCCCTTGTATAAAATGGCAAAATCAAGGTTTGTGGGGTTGGGTGTTTTGTTTTGTTTTGTTTTTGGATTTGTAAAAATATTTTTAAGCTGTGGATGGTTGAATCCATGGATGCATAATCTATGGGTAAGAAAGGCCAACATGCAAAGATGATTGAGCTATAATTCTTAAGGGCCTGTGTACACAGACTCCCCTGCTGGATTCATATAGTCGGATATGTGGATCAGCATAGTGGTGCATATGCTGACAAAATAGATTTGTAATGGTCATGAGATGTTGCATTGCATGCACTAGTAAGGTTAAAGAAGAAGCAAATGTCAAAGGGTCACTTGAGACTATCTGATACACCAGCAATTTACCGGCAGAACTGACTGACAATAATAACTGATTTATATCCCACCATCTTGTAAAAAGTACCTGCAGCAGTGAACAATAGTTTATAAAAGCATATAATAAAATTAGTAAAAAGAGAAATCGAACAAACAATTCCAATCAGCAACAACAAAACACAACACTTAAATCAAAATGTAAACTTAATGACTGCATCCACAATGCAAAAATAATTGGGGTTGACCTCACTTTAGCTGCCATGGCTCAATGCTATGGAATTCTGGGAATGGTAGTTTGTTGCCGCAGCAAATTATGGATGCAGCCTTAGAAGCAAGGGCTACTTTGTATCAGGGTGACCAGATGTCATAACTGCAAAGGCACTATAAAATGTAGGACATTCAAGAAAAATGTGGGATGTTACAAAATAAAAGCTAAAAGCACTAATATAAATATAAATTCATGCTTCTTCGTTATGCTCAAAATGGAAGACATTTGGGAATTCCTCATGGGCAGAAGGCTGAAATGTAGGGCATGTCCTGGAAAAGGAGGGCATTTGGTCACCCTGCTTTGTATATTTTCAGCCTCAGCCATTAATTGCTGGAAGCAAATGCTAATTTGCATGAAGTTAAGGAATAAATACATCCTTATTTATTTTCAAACCTATATAAATAGGTTTTACTGTATTTTACTGTAAAAAATGAAGAAGAAAATCGTCATTATTTTTTATTCTAACAATCAATTGTCTTTTTTTGTTTGCTCGTTTGTTTAATAAATTGCAAGTTACCTCACACTTCTTTCAGTAACTAAACATTGCCTATACTGTACTGAGGTTTTGAAAATATGCAAATTTATCTAAATCTGAACAATTGCTGAGTTTAGAAGGAGATGATCAATCAATAAAAATCTCTTTAAATATCCAAGAGTTCAACTGGCCAGCAAAGCTAGAGAGTCAATAAGAGACTTCCCCTTACTGTGTGCTTTGGTCTGTTTCACATGTATGCATACACTGCTGTCTTTTCCACATTTCTGCTTTTGACCCACATCCTAAAGGAATAATGGCCTCTGCTTTCTATGGGCTTTAGTGCACACAGAATGGAAATGCCTAGCCAAAGAGCAGAGAGAAGCAGGCCCAGGAAGGCAGGGAGCGCGTGGCCTTGAAATACAGTAAGTTTTTAAAAGAAAGAAAAGGCTCCATTATTCTTGCATTAAAGTACCTCTCTCCCCCTTTCTCCCTCATTCTGTCAGTCTCTCGCTCACTTGCTGACTCCCCCAGCCTCTCCGAAGACAGATCGCTCCCTTAATCACTCTGGAAAAGAACCCCAAGCCGATATAATATTATAATTAATTAATTCACTAAAAAGGTATTAAATTTCTTTTCCCCCCTGTGGATATTATCTGAATTCATTGACCTTTAGAAAAATCACCCTCTAATTGTAACCAGGTTCAAGTGCATTTCCAGCCTGTCCCTTTTACATTAATAATATCTTCCAGGACTCTGCTATGCTACTTAAATATTGTATAAATTTCAGTGCCCCCTTAAAAAGGAGAGAGAGACAGAGAGGAGGGGAGAAAGCAGGCATGAAATGAAAACTGTAAGAGGTCTGAAAAGGCTTTTCAAATGGGGGAAAGGAAGCTGAAGGATTTTAGTTTAAACTGAGAATATATGTATCTGTATGTATATGAAAGAGGAAAAAAGAAAGGAATAAACCCCAGGAAAGGCAAACTCTGGTCCTGAACGAAAGACTGAGCTAACTTGTTCCAATTCTGGCACAGTCAGAAAAAGATAACTTAGGTCTTACAACTTTAAGACAACAGCAGGTCATCCACAGCCACACTTTCATAGGTTACAGGAAACACTGGCCCTACTTCACACCTTGCTTATCTTTTCACATTGCACAAATGTACTAAGTCTCCCTTTGCTACTGTGCATCTCTCCAAAATTCAGAAATGAGTCCGTATACTGCATAAAATCCAAGATACAACTTTCCTGGCCTACAAGCTCCATCAACATTTATCTGCACTGTACTATAAATACACATGCAGAGGCGCTTTGAAAAATATTTTAATAGACTTAATGGGTGCCATGTACTTCTATCCCATGACCCCCTTAAGTCCATTAAAATATTTTTAAATATTTTAATATGACTGAAGAAATGAACAGAATATTTCTGCCACAGCTTGGAAATAACTTCTTATAAATAATTATTTACCTGTTACTCATTTCTTTTTCTTATAATGAAGGTCTAACTACATCGTATTAAATATTGTAACTTGCTGAGGAAAAACTTCATTTCTTTGCACTGTATCTTTTAAGTTATTTTTATAGTTATGAAGGTGTGGGCTCACCAAATGGTGGAGGAAGGATATCACCCAGTTCTCTGGCTTATGCTCTGCTGTTAGTGTTTAAACAATAACAAGGTAAATGGGAGCAGACAGGCCAACAGCTGGTAAGATTCAGGTGGGTTTTTAAAAAGGCATCTAGAAGTACTTATTTTGATTATTTTTGGAAAATGGGACATATAATGTCTTATAAATTGTAGCTCTAACGTTAAGTGTGACTCCAATAGTAACAAAATAATTCAAGTACTTTTTGCCCATTAATAAAACTAAATTTGTAAATTGATTCAACTGGTAAACTGTTGAATTGTAAACTGGTGCTGTACGCATCAGAGGAGATCCTGAGGATCAAACTAGTAGAGAGGAGCTGCAACATGGCATAATGTTTTAAGAAATAATACTGCTTGGGTGAGATATTAAATACAGACTACAAAAGATTTTAAAAAAAATTGGCACCTGGGCAATATCCAAGTGAGCATCAACTCATCAGGTACTACAAACACATTTCTAAGTGGTTGTGGAATCTGTACAAAAACTCTTGCAATGTTACTAGCAACAAACAATTCTATAGTTCTTAGCAGTGCTAATGATGAAGTAGGCAGGATGTAATTCCTGGAAGGTATGGGGAAGTGGGATCATATATGGTCAATACGGTGTCACTAACACTGTAGTTCAAAGTTCTGGTTTTGACCTTTAAAACTTCATAACTTGGAAATTTCACACATGAGAGAAGGTACCTCCCTTAGTCTCTCTCTCTCTCCTTTTCCTCTCATTATGCTGATTAGATAAAGACATTCACTGAAGAAGAAGAAAATCCAATGAGAAGAGTTGAGCAGGATCTTTTTGCCAGTAGCCCCAGGCTTACAGAATAAGCTTTCCTTTAAAGTAAAACAATGAACCTCTTTGAGAAGGGTATTAATTTCCAATTTGGACAAGTATTTGGGGTTTAAAATTAAATTTCGGTAGGGCACTAAAATATGACATTTTATGTAAGTAGCATAATCATCGTTGTTCTAGTACCTTGAAGGTCATCTAGCCCTATTCCCTGCTCAGAAGAGTACAGTATGTGCAACAGAGAGTATAACTACGGTGTCTCTGACAGGTGGCCATCCAACTTCTCTTTAGATACCTCTAGTGAAGGGAAGCTCAAACATGTGCTATTAGGAAGTTGGTGATGAGGTTTATCCATGATCCACTTCCCCAAAATGTCCTTTCGTTCCTCCTAGTTCCAGCCACTAGAACAAAGATCAAGTCTTTTTCATGTTTTGCATTATGTTAGTGGGGTGGTGAATCTCCTCTAGGTTTTAGTCTGAACTTTAAAGGAACTATGCAAAGTACCCAACCTCTTTGGGGGTAGGACAAGCACCTTGGATAGCTCCCTTAAAGCTAAGTCTAAAACCCAGAGTGGATGCACCACACCGCTGGCATGGAGGACACCAGGCACCACTGATGTCTCCCCTTAATTTTTTCTACTAAACCTATGTTGAACAACTAAACAACTGTTTCATATAGCACTTGGTTTCCAGATACCTCACCAGTTTGCCCTTCCACTTTTGTGAAGACAGATATAACATTTAGCTGTTTCAAGTTTTCTAGAACTTCAGTCATTTCTCAAGAATGTGCAAAGATTACCAAGAGGAGCTCTGAAACATGGGTTGTAATTCATCTGTCTTTGGAGAGCAGAAATCATAGTCATCTTCTATAAGCCTATCCTTGGTTTACAATGCTCTCTCTCTCTCTCTCTCTCTCTCTCTCTCTCTATATATATATATATACATATAATTATTGTAATGTACTGCCTTAAAATTGTTTTCAGTGCTTGCTTTTATTATTTCAGTGCTTGTTTAATTTATTTTAATGGGACCATGGGACACACTGAACAGATGGAGAGGCAGGATAAAATATTTGAGTGAATGAACTTAGGTCTTTGGTGGTTTTATCTTTTTTCTTCCAATAATACATTGTACACTAGGCACCTGTGAGAAGAGTCAAACTGATTACAAAAGAACCAACTGCTCTGGAAAGTAACTGTCCTCCATTCTGATCCAGAGAGCCCTGCAACTTTATACAAAGGATTGTAACTCAACTACACAAGGTTTTCTTTCTTTTTTTCTCTTTCGTTCCCTCCAGTAGAAGTCTGCTCCTTTCTGCTATGTGACAAATGCTCTTAAAATCTCACTTACGGTGAAAAGCAGCCCAGCATATTTCACACAAGACTTCTTCTGGCGAGTAAGAGTCAGAAGCAAAGACCGGAGGTGTTATTTTTTGACTATGTATCCCAGATTTCTGAGACAGCATGGCCACTGGGAATATTCTAGAAACTGTATTTCAAAAAAGTAACTTTTTTCAGATTTTTCAATCTGTGGTCACGTGCACCTGAGCACATGAAGGTCATTGCACAGCCTGCTGAATGCTAGGACGTAGCATTAAAATGGAGTGACTTTGCTTTGCTTCATTCTGCCACATTATCAGATAGACTCCAGATGACCAATCCCTATGTCACTCATAAAACTGATCTACTGTGAAACTTTTAAACTTACAAGAACAGTTAAACTTACAAGAACTTACAAGTTAGCTAATCAGCTTTTTCACATCTGACTAGCTGCCACAATTTACCACATCTTTATATATAGGTCAGTAGGGATTACTGGCTCCTAGTACAAACAGAACTGATGCAAGCCCCTTTAGTCTCATAGTTGTACTGTCTTTATATAAAAAATCATGGTCACAAAATGGCAGAGGCAGTGGAGGGCATGAATCATATTAAACTACCTGTATGAAATGAAGTTATTGGTCCATCTAGCCCATCTAGATTGACAGTTGTTCTCCAATTATTGGCTGGACCCATCATCTTGGTTCGTCTCAACTACAGTAGATCCATTAAATTTATTGTTGTACTGTATATGGATTACTTCAATTTATTGTTGAATAACGGGATGGATGGGATCTCTCCCTCTAGCATTTTTTTTTCTTTTAAGGCACAGATATTGGAGAAAGTTGGCACCTCCAGCTTGCAAAGCATACACTCAACATACTGAATTACAGAGCTTGGAAAAAGTACCTTTTGGACTACAATTACAGTGGCTTGCAGAGATACTCTGCTCCCTTGACTTTTCCACTTCGCACCACATTTTTCCGCATTATCTTTTAGACTGCAACAATTGCAATGCCTTGCAAAAATATTCACACACACACACACACACACACACACACCTTTGACATTTTCTGCACCAGAACTTATTTAGGCATGTCATGTTAGAGCAAAGAGGGGTGAATACCAATGCAACAAACAAGTGCCAATTTGTTTTTATTTAATTGACTTTTGGGCACAATAAAAATATCTTGCACCTTCACAGTATTGAATATCTTGTGTACTTCAAGTAGCAGCAATGTCTATTAAATCCATTTCATTTCCAGGCTATAACACAACAAAATATAACACAAAGGAGACTGTGGAATCTATTCTACCTGAACTGCTCATGTCTGGCCTTTTCTGACAGAGAAGATGCCATGACTCAGTGGTACAGCACATTCATTGCTACAAAAAAACATCCATTATTGGTTTTGGATAGCTATTAGTATTGAGTTTACCGCCATGCTATAAACATTTTTCTAGTTCATTTCTGAATAAATGAGAAGAATGATTGTACTTTTAAAAAACTGCTAGAGAGTTATTTAGCATTTTACAAGGCAATTGACTACACGTGGATACATTTTATTTAAGTGCATTGGTACACAAAGCTTGGACATAATGTGTCATTTCATCATTAGTAATGCTGGTAATAAGGGTTTATTTTTATTTTTTTACAGTAAGAAGCTGGAATAGAGTTACTTTTTTGCTTGTAACATCCAGAGCTGTAACCACTATTTTTCAATATCATGGAATAGGGTTTCTGTCTGTTGCTCATTACCGGATGTGGCCTGATTCAGTTTGAGAAATGGGAAGGGGGGGTAGAAATGGTTGTGTGAGTTGCAGAAAACATTCCTTCTTTATAGGGTACTGTGCAGCTGGGGAGGAAAAGAGGAGACAGTTCCTCTCCTCTGGGAGAATAATTAATACTAAAAACATGAGCTGCTCTAAAACGCCAAGTTTGTTGGATTTTTTTGTCTGAAAGTTAACCTGTCTTTTCTGTCAACTTCCATTCTTCACTAATGAAAAAAGATGGCTGCTACTGCTAATGTTACTGCTGCCACCACCACCATAAAGAGAAAATCAGTATAAAGACTTAGGGAGTTGGGGAAGAGAGTGGCCTTGCCAGGCTAGCTGCTACAAACAACAGTACAGGATGTACACTTGGACCGTCTGGGCTGGTGTGAGCTGTAACTCACTTTAGAGAAAGAACATTTCTCTGCACACTTGACACTAGTTCAGGCATGGGATTTTGAACTGTTGTTTGGGATACAGGGAGATGGAGAGTGAGTGAAAGACTGAGTGACTGCATCTGAACAACCATTTAAAGCAGTGGAAATGGCAACCACATGATCTACTATGCTTTGCTTGAGGAATTGGGGTGGGATTCAAGAAGGTAGTCCACCCAGAATATGATGATCAGAGGTGGGAGGAACCAGAGAGCATTTTCCTGTAATAGTAACACTAAAGTGTTAGCAATGAGTAATCCAGAAAGTTAATCCAGAGAGTACAGGGGCAGTTAGTGAGCTGTTGGCTGATTATATACAGTGGATCTTGGTATCCATGGGGGATCCATTCTTGACACCTCCAATACCAAAATCCATGCATGCTCAAGCCCACGTTATCCCCAATGGTGGCACATGCACATGACTGCACTGCCATAAGAGACAACAGGACTTCGGATGAAGTCTGTTTTCTCTAATGGCAACAGGGCCATGTGCACATGCCACCACTGGGGACAACATGAGCTTGCCATCCGCGGATGCTCAAATGGCATGTTTGCAGATACTGAGGTCCCACTGTAGTAATAAGTAACACAATTATTTCCTTTTAAAAAGCAACTTTCCATGCTCTGATATTATAAGATTAATAGTTTCATCAATATAACACTGAAGACTCTGAGAAAAATTCTTCACACAGTTTATGTACCTGTCCATTCAGCCAGAGTCATTGAAAGGCAAGGAGACCTTTCTAAACAGTGCAGCTTTTGCCAGGGAAATGTGTTGTGGCAGTTGTTGACTTAAAATGTGTGCTACAGGGGGAAAAAATCTTTGTCTCCATGAAGGAATGCGTATCTGGAACACTCCTGCTGGCATGATATTCCTTGAATTAAAAAAGAATTCTGAGCCAGTTCTATCAAAAGGCAGAGCGATGTTGCATCTACACTACAGAAATAATACAGTTTGACACCACTTTACATGCTGTAGTGCCATCCTATGGAATCCTAGGATTTGTAGTTTTACATGGTCTTTAACCTTCTCTGCCAAGAGTGCTGGTGCCTCACAAAACAACAAATCCCAGGGTTCTGTAGGGTGGAGCCGTGGCAGTTAAAGTGTGTCAAACAGCATTATTTCTACAGTGTAAATGCACTCTTAGATAGCCATGTCAAGAAGCATCTTGTTTCTATAATGAAAAGATAGAAAACTATTATTATTAATGAGTGGTTCTTATTACTGTATTAGCCTATACGGCTTGGGTCCAGGCTACTTGAAGGACCGTATCTCCCTGTACGAGCCCACCAGAGTACTGAGAACACCCGGAGAAACCCTTCTCTCTGTCCTACCACCCTCTCAGGCACATCTGGTGGGAACAAGAGAGAGGGACTTCTCAGTGGCTGCTCCCAAACTTTGAAACTCCCTCTTAGAGAGGCAGGATGGCCCCATCACTGTTGTCCTTCCAGTGGCAGAGAAAGACATTCTTGTGCCAGGAGGCCTTTGCTAATTGATAAGGGCTGGGAATGTTGTCCTAATTTTAACTCATAACTGTTTCAATTTTTTAAAAAAGATTTGTTTGTTTTTTATTTTGTATTTATACATTTTAATGTTGTGTTGTTTTTAAATTGTCTTGTTTTAAATCTGCTATTCTCTGCCTTGAGTCCCTTTGTTGGGAGAAAGGCAGGAGATAAGGGAAAAAATGATAAAATAATAATACTGAAGAGTCAGTGTGGTGTAGTGGCTAATCAGTTCTGGAGATCAGGATCTGATTCCTTGCTCAAACACAAAAACCCACTAGGTGACCTTGGGCAAGTCACACTCACTCAGTCTCAGAGGATGGCAATGGCAAACCCCTTTCTGAAGAAACTTGCCAAGAGACCCTATATAGGGTCACCATAAGTAAATAAAATATTACTTGGAGGCACATAATAACAACAAATTATTATTGCATTTTTAATGCCTGGTATAGATTTTCTCTCTTAAGACAATATAATTTGGGAGACTTTGGGTACTCTGCATTATGACTAAGGGTGAAGAGTACACCATTTGCTGTTTTGCCTCAGGCACGCAAAATATCTTGGACAAATCCTGGGGTAAGGAAATTGCTTCTTTTTTCACCTACATATAATTGATACTCGCCACAGCTTATTCAGTCCAAATTAGTTTGTGCAGGCAATTCCTGCTGTTGAGAGTGCACAGACATTTGGTTTCTGAAGCTTAAAACCTGCACACTGAGATAATAAAATCTACCTCCAACAGTGTTTTTCATATGAAAAAGCGATGCCGATATACTGAATCAGATCTCTGGATGAGATGCAGTGTCATTTGAGTGGAATTCTGCTACTACAATGGCATGCTCCATGTCCTTCTTCCCCTCCTTCAACCCTTAGGACCCCTACATATTTGTTTCAGAGAACCCCCAATGCTCCATAACAGGTTTGAGGGGGCATGGGAGAAGAATGCAGAGGGGGAAATGAATCTGTTCCACTGACAAATGTTATTCCATTGGTCAATCAACACTACTGGATACAACCCACTGGCCCCAGACTAGGTGGCACCAGAGAGATTTAGCATTGTCAGGTCAGGATCATTCCATCCCTAGAGTCAAAATATTAAGAAGTAGGGATGGTTCCTAACGTTGTCTGAGAGGGGGAGGAGAGAGAAGCGGGCCAGGTGGACCCCTGGAGAACTACAGAATCTTGTTGGTTCTTATCTTGGTTTTTTAATTGATCTTTGGGACAGTTTTAATTTAGTAGAGACTGCTTAATTGTATTATACACACATAAACACATACATATACACACTTTTATATACAGTTTACTGATGTTGTGGTACATATTTGAATCTCTATTGGTTTTAATATCTTATAAGCATCCTTGAAAGCAGCTGAAAGGCAAACTGCCAGGGGATACCAGGTGCTGCAGGCCAGTGCTGCTCAAAGTGGTGGTCCATTAGTTCTTGAGCAATTGGGGGCCAATCTCTGGTGAGTTTCCTGGAGATAAAGAAACCATTGTAGCCAATGAGCACAAATACAGTGCTTGTCTCTGGAATATTGGGAAAAAATACTTGTTGGTCCCCCATATCAGATAGGCACTACTATAGTGTGTGTTCAGTGGAAGGCCAAGAAAAAACACCTCTTCTTCCTTGCTTATGAAAACCCTATGAAATTCATGGAATAATCATAAGTCAACAGGCGACTTGAAAGCATATACTTTATTTTCTAAATAAATAAAGTGGTGGTGAGGGTCATGGTGGTGGCTGGGCACCTACTGAAAACTGTCTCCTCACACCTTCTTCCTCTCCGGTTGTGATATCATTTCCATTTCATGGACACCTTATCTTCTTCCTTTCTCTTCCGCCTCATATGTTTATTGGTGTTAGAAGGAAGGAGGGAAGATTGAAACTAAGGCTGTCTGTCATCCTTGATGGAGAAGAACATGCCAATTGATCATGCAAACCTGGAGGTGGCTCCAACTGCTATTGTATTGTCTACTCTGACTAGCAACAGACCTATTTCCCTGTAATAGTATAAATTAAGATTTAATCAACTATGCCACCAAATCATGTTAGCTTGAAACAGAGGCTTAATCAAGGGGTTGGAATGGCAAAACAACACTAGAGCATCAAATTAAACACATGGGAAGCATTCCTAAAAAAAAATTGGTATTATATGGTGAGCAGAAAACCCCACAACAGTGCAATCAATCAGACAATTGGAATTGAACTTGCCTTTTGTCACCAGGATCAACATTCTCCTGTGCAAGAATTCATTTCAATAGGGCTAATGTAGGAGAACTTCAAGTAGATTATGTCTTTAAATAAGCAAATGCAAAATTACTGATTGTTTTGTTCTGACCGGCTTTTAAAAATTATTAGTCATTCACATTTTGCAGCTGAAATTCATATAATTAAGACCTTCATGTCCAGATTGTCACTAATGCAAATCTACTAAATCTGTCAGATACAAATGTCTCAACAACCATTCAGTTTGGCTCTAATAGCAGTGGCACAGTTAAGAATCAATCAAGACGCTGTGTGCCCTCAGTTAATTTTTCCAGTTACTATCTGGCTCTCTCTTGTGGCCATAGATGTTCCACACATGTTTTGTCTTCAATATGTATCTTCCTTACAAGATGAGGAAACAAGATTGACATCTCTCCCTATCAATTTTCCAGCCTCCTGCCATCACTAATTGTGGATGTATTTCCTGTGAAACAGAGAACAATCCTGTTGGATACTATGGACAACAGTGAAGCAGCTGGGCTTAGTTTTCTTTCTTCCTTTTGTGAGCTTTGTGGACTCTTGTTCAGATGCATGAAGCTTCTTCTGTGTGCATGTTGATCCTAATGCTTCAGATGCATTTGAAGAAGTCAATTGGAGTCCATGGCAACTTCTACTGAAATATGCTGGTTAGCATGGTGCCACATGACTACTTCTTTATTTTTATAGTATATTAAAACAGACTGACAGGGATATTTCTCTGAACGCTGCCACCTCTTGCAGTTTCTTTAGGAAACGCTCCCAGTGAAAGTTCTCACCCATGAAGCTTACTTGAGAGAAATTATTTAGCTATTCCATACCATCATTATGCTTGAAACACTTTTCAACTTGAATCACAGGGTTTCTCCAAATGAAAGGGTTACTGTGGAATAATGACCAAACTATGCATAATAAACATGTGTAAAAGTAGCCGGAAAAGATTTTAAGCAGTAGAAGATGGCATTTGGAAGTGGAGTACTGGAAGGGAAGGGGTGCCTTAACCCTTCTCTCACCTGCTCTTTCCAGTTATGTATCAGCTACAGAAGAGTGCCTAAATACCCTAAAGACACTAGATTCCATCTGATCTTGGAATCTAAGCAAGGTCAGCACTGGTTAGTACTCAGATGGAAGACCACCAACAGGTGCTGTAGGCTGTACTTCAGAGGAAGGAAGTGACAAAACCACCTCTGAGTAATTCCTTGCCTACGAAAACTCTATGAAATTCATAAGGTCACCATAAGTTGTCAGGTGACTTGAAGACACATACTCATGTATTAGTTACAGCAGCTTCTCACCCCACAGCATTTTAAATGTATATGTTGATTTTATTTTTTATTTTTTACTCAACTGTTGTTTCTGTATATTATGTATTGTGAGCCTCTTTGAGGGCAAGATTCTTGTGAAAAAGTCATATATATGCATTTACATTCTAATGTAATCTGATTGTGATCACTCAACAGGGAGGAAAATAGCTGGAGGGGGGATTTAGATTTGAAAAATGGTTACAGAGAAAATGCCCCCTCTTCCAACACTTCTGTGATCCTTATCACCCCTCCCAAGGCAGTCCTTCCAGTTTTAAAAGGGCCTTCATGCTGCTGTTGCACACATTTACATGTAGTTAACTTGGCTCCTGTTTTTACTCTTTCAGGCACTGGAATGCACATCAATCACAAATATTCCCACTGAGAAATACCCCAAGGGTCTAGAACAGATGAAGATAACAGAACATGGAATCTGTTATTTCTGTGATGACTACATCAAAGGAAGGATCCTTTCCAATGTGTTGCTGAGTAGGAAAGCAGGCAAGATTAAGATTCTATATTTAAAAGGAACAAATCACCGGAGGAGTTATATTGGCAATTCAGTGCTGTAAAGACCTAGCTTTGTCTGTAGTAGAGGCCTTCTTATGTGACATCAAGTTGGCTTGACTTATTGTGATCTGTGTAGAGACCTACAGGAGACCCTGTTATTAATAGCCTTGTTTGTGTCTTAGAAACTAAGAGAGATGGCTTCTTTGATTGAGTCTGTCCACCATGGCAGTCTTCCACTTTTCCTACTGCTTTCAGCTCTACTGAGCATTATCATCTTTCCCAATGAGTTGGGAAATCATGATATGTCCAAAGTGCAATAGTCTCAGTTTAGTCATTTCAGCTTCTTGGGATAATTCAGGCTTGTTCTTGGAAATGTTTGTTTGCTTTTCAGTAACCTATATCATCTACAGAACTCTCCTCCAGCACCACATTTCATATGACTTGATTTTCTTTCTGTCAGCTTTCTTCACTGTCCAGGTTTCACACATATATATAGTAATCAGAATTACCATGACAGGGATGATCCTGATTGTGGTATTCAATGATGTATCTTTGCACTTCAGGATCTTATCAAGTTCTTTGATAGCTGCTCTTCCAAGTCTTGGTCTTCTTCTGATTACCAGACGTACATTACATAAAATATGTAAGATGCACCAGTACAAAATGCATAAAATACACCATTAACATTTGAATAATAATAATAATAATTAAAAAAAACAGAAGCTTGAATTCAGAGCTGGTCCATTAAGCTGAATGAGAAGATCATCTCAGATGATGCTGCGGGTCAAGGAATGCATAGTGTGTGGCACAATGTGTTTCCCTCCCATTCTCAAATATGGTGAAAGGTGCACTACTGTCACCAATGCTGAAATCAGTCCAGTCAGTTTCTGAATATGGAATGAGGTAGGCACCAATTTGTCTTGTGCATCCCGAAAGTAAAAAATGGCCGATTTTGTCCACTTTCTGTGTGGTATATTTTCATATTAATGCTCAGTGCCCCTCAAGAGTGTGAAAACAATCCTGCTTTTGCAGGATTTTTTCCTGGATTTAAATCCCATTTTTGCATGAGATTTAGGCACTTAAGATCCCATCTGATTAATTCCTATGTTGAGAATTTCCAATCTGTGGGCCACTGTTTTGTTTTCCACATTTGTTGACAAATTTTAGCTTGAATGTGAGTAGATTCTGTCTCTGTAGCTTGAAGCATTGGTTCCTGGTCATTTATTTCTCCCAAGTGCTCTGAGTGCAGTTTCCACTTCATGTTTTAAAATTGTGGATTCATCTTCAAATGAGTTAAGGCAGGAGTGTAGTGACACCATGCTTGCCAGACAAGGATACCAAAGTAACCACTCACCAACTTGCCCTGCCCTCCAACCACTCCACCACCCCACAGGAGATAAGTTGCCAAAAACAGATATTTTTCTAGAAACTATGGAGTAAACGGGGTTATTTTATCACATTTAACACCCCCCCCCCAGGTATCTAAAAGAAGTGCTTTCACTTTGAAACCCTAGGAACAATGAATTATTTTGCAGGTGTGGATGAGTTATTTTGCAGGTGTGGATACAGCCTTAGTCACAAACTTAAGCTTTCTGTGTGAAAGTCAGTGTGTTTGATCCAGTTATGTATGCTATAGATTTTTGGCATATCTGCTTGGAGCAGCCATATTCTAAGACAAAAATAAAGAGTAAGAATAATGCTGTCCAAACATCCATTGTTGCACTTTAGAAGTGAGTAGTTGTACATCTACATAAACAGATAAATAAATAGAGAAATAAATACTGAACCATGTGCTGTATCAGCTACAATACTGTAACAACAGTTAGCCTCCATCTCTCCAGTGTAGCGTTCTTCCAACTAGTTCCATCTCTTTCAAATACATGATCTGTGAGCGGCTTTGAATTTTCAAGTCTACCAGCAGTTGACACAATTATCTGACTTTCAGTAGTTACCTTTCTCTCCTCATCTCCTCATTTAAATGGGTGCTAACAATTGGTTTTAAAATAAAGTTGTAATTATGTACAGAAAACATCTTAGAAAAATGTGCATTAGTTTTTTTTACATTTTAGCATCTACACCGCAGTGCAGGAATCCTTTTCATTCAGGTGCCTTAATCAATTACTTTCATTGAAATTAAGCAAGGAAAACACACTACTGGCTTTTCTGCATGAACCCTGTTCATGCATTGAGGAGGAATGGAAACATACCATGTTCAGAGCCCCAATATCACACATCTTTGGAATCATGCAACTGGGCTGCTGTTGCTGCCATTGTGCTCTCTTTGTAAGTCTCCTTTAACCCCACCTCCTGGCCTCACACCTCATTTGAGTTTTTTGAATGAAAAGAAATGAAGGGAAAGGCAATCAGGCTCCTTAGGAATAGCGAGGGAAAAGAGGTACAGGAGGGGGGTACTGCTATCACGTGACTGGCAATAACACCTCCATCTTGACGGGGAGAGACGCGGCACGAAACAACAGGCACTCTGCCTGCCAAGTTGAAGAGCCCTCCCCCACCACCATCTTGAGGGAGAGAAGCAGGCAAGAAACAACAGGCCTCTCCCCCAGCCCTGCCAGCCCAAGTGAAGAGCCCTCCCCCCGACCACCATTAAGGGGAGAGAAGCAGGCAAGAACAACAGGCTCTCTGCCTGCCAAGTTGAAGAAGCCCTCCCCCGACCTCCCATCTTGATGGGGAGAGAGCGGCAAGAAACAACAGCCTCTGCCTGCCAAGTTGGAAGAGCCCTCCCCCCGACCCCCATCTTGAGGGGAGAAGAAGCGGCAAGAAACAACAGGCCTCTGCCTGCCAAGTTTGAAGAGCCCTCCCCCGACCTCCATCTTGAGGGAGAGAAGCGGGCAAAAACAACAGGCCTCTGCCACAAGTTGAAGAGCCCTCCCCCTGACCTCCATCTTGAGGGGAGAGAAGCGGCAAAAACAAACGGCCTCTGCCTGCCAAGTTGAAGAGCCCTCCCCCCGACCACCATCTTGAGGGGAGAGAAGCGGGCAAGAAACAACACAGGCCTCTGCCTGCCAAGTTGAAGACCCCTCCCCCGACCTCCATCTTGAGGGGAGAGAAGCAGGCAAGAAACAACAGGCCTCTGCCTGCCAAGTTGAAGAGCCCTCCCCTCACCACCATCTTGAGGGGAGAGAAGCAGGCAAGAAACAACAGGCCTCTGCCTGCCAAGTTGAGAGCCCTCCCCCCGACCACCATCTTGAGGGGAGAGAAGCAGGCAAGAAACAACAGGCCTCTGCCTGCCAAGTTGAGAGAGCCCTCCCCCGACCACCATCTTGAGGGGAGAGAAGCAGGCAAGAAACAACAGGCCTCTGCCTGCAAGTTGAAGAGCCCTCCCCCTGACCACCTCTTGAGGGGAGAGAAGCAGGCAAGAAACAACGCCTCTGCCTGCCAAGTTGAAGAGGCCTCCCCCGACCTCACCTCCTTGAGGGGAGAGAAGCAGGCAAGAAACAACAGCCTCTGCCTGCCAAGTTGAAGAGCCCTCCCCCTGACCACCTCTTGGGGAGAGAAGCGGGCAAGAAACAACAGGCCTCTGCCTGCCAAGTTGAAGAGCCCTCCCCCCGACCACCATCTTGAGGGGAGAGAAGGGCAAGAAACAACAGGCCTCTGCCTGCCAAGTTGAAGAGCCTCCCCCCGACCACCACTCTTGAGGGAGAGAACGGGCAGAAACAACAGGCCTCTGCCTGCCAAGTTGAAGGAGCCCTCCCCCCACCACCATCTTGAGGGGAGAGAAGCAGGCAAGAAACAACAGGCCTCTGCCTCCAAGTTGAAGAGCCCTCCCCCTCACCACCCATCTTGAGGGGAGAGAAGCAGGCAAGAAACAACAGGCCTCTGCCTGCCAAGTTGAAGAGCCCTCCCCCCGACCACCATCTTGAGGGGAGAGAAGCAGGCAAGAAACAACAGCCTCTGCCTGCCAAGTTGAAGAGCCCTCCCCCGACCACCATCTTGAGGGAGAGAAGCAGGCAGAAACAACAGGCCTCTGCCTGCCAAGTTGAAGAGCCCTCCCCCTGACACCATCTTGAGGGAGAGAAGCAGGCACGAAACAACAGGCCTCTGCCTGCCCAAGTTGAAGAGCCCTCCCCGACCCCATCTTGAGGGGAGAGAAGCAGGCAAGAAACACAGGCCTCTGCCTGCCAAGTGAGGCCTCCCCCGCCCTCCATCTTGAGGGGAGAGAGCAGGCAGAAAACAACGGCTCTGCCTGCCAAGTTGAAGCAGCCCTCCCCCGACCTCCATCTTGAGGGGAGAGACGCAGGAAAACAACAGGCCTCTGCCTGCCAAGAAGAAGAGCCCTCCCCCCCGACCACCATCTTGAGGGGAGAGAAGCAGGCAAGAAACAACAGGCCTCTGCCTGCCAAGTTGAAGAGCCCTCCCCCGACCTCCATCTTGAGGGGAGAGAAGCAGGCAAGAAACAACAGGCCTCTGCCTGCCAAGTTGAAGAGCCCTCCCCCGACCACCACCAACTTGAGGGGAGAGAAGCAGAGTTTTTTTTATTATTATTATTTTTGTTACTTGCTTTGTTGTATATGCAAATGTATGCTGTAAACCGCTTTGATCATAGGAAAAGCGGTATACAAATAAAACATTATTATTATTATTATTATTATTAACACAACTGCCCCAGCAGCAACATTTGACAGTTCATTGACAGGTTTCCACTGTTACTGAAAAGGGATGCCCTGATCATGGCTGGGGACATAGCAATTACAGGTCAGAGGGGGTTGCATGCGATAAGTATCACCAAAGCCATTAAAAGTCATATGTAGTTATTGTCTACATCTGACTCCTTTTTTGTATAGGTATTATTGCATAGAAACTGGAATTTTTACTACCACAGTCTAAAATAGATACCGTAATGGGCAAGATGAAAGTCAATACATTGAAATTCAGTCCCAACAAGGTGGGAATTCCTGTGAGTTAGTGTCTTGTTTCTTCAGCAAGACAGGGTTGCATTTCCTCTAAATGATAAAAAAAAAATGCAGCTAGAGCATAAGAAAGGGAGGTGTATTTCATTCAGTTTCATAATCTACAGTCTGTCCTGAAGAGAGATTAAATGATAACATTTGACTATGCTCTGGTAATTTATAAGGCTGCCTGTTATAACCCATTGTGTGTAGGTGTGTCATTAAAGATTGTTCAAAAAAGTTCAGTTTGGTCAATATACAGCTGGCAGGATAAGAACCAGTTGACAGGGATAGATTCCATTCTATTTTTAAATCAGATTGATTTAAATTGTTGTGCTTGCTGTTAAAGACCTATATGGATTAGTTCCCAGGTGAACAGTAGCTGAAAGAACATTGCCTCCTGTACATACAATGCATGCAGTAAGATCATCTGCATGTAATAAGATCATCAGGTGATGAACAGAGAACCACTCAGTGGTGCACCCTGAATATGGAATTTCAACTCCCAAAAGACCAACCTTTAATATTGTTATCCTTTCAAGTCATGGGGAAACATATTTACTCTCCCAGGTTTTAAAATGTAGTATAAATGTATTTTCATATGATGTTGTTATATTAATTTAACTTTGTTATATAAACCACCTTGGAAAATATATATATATATATATATATATAATACTATATTAAAACAATTAACAAAATGTTTCAGTGTAGTGCAGGTTTAAAGTCAACAAAAATAATTTCTCATAGACCTACATTTTTCTGTATTTGATGATCAAACAATTTCATTCCCGTAGTTTGATGCTGATCACCTAACTATCCTAGGTTTTATTTTTTCAGCATTTATATCATTGACTTTATACTGAATCTGGTCAGTGATTTCTCTCTAACTCAGTACTATCAATGTCAAAAGAACTGAGTGTTCCTTAGCTAAAAAAACCCGCTCTCTGATAGAGAGAAATGTCTGAGTTGCAGTAGGTTGCAGGCAGCAGAGAAAAGATGCTGGGGGGAGGGTCTTGCAAAGTCAGTGTGGAATTCTGACTTCCACAGTGAACAAAAAAAGTGAGTTATGATAGTGTAAATTGCACTTGTGCCACTACAACTCACTATCAAGATGCAGCCATTGTCAGATGACAGATAAGAAAACACTTCTTGTTTTCCTTGCAATTATTTAAACAAAAAAGAATATGGAAATCAGGAAAATATTTTGGAAGGAGAAACCCAAGGGTAATATTTAGAAAATAATCTCTTTCTTCTCTAACTCAAAATAGCCTTCCCAAAGGCTATGTATAATAATGGTTTATAAATAAATGCTATCAGTACTCATAGATGAGAACTTGCCATGTACAAATAATGAGATTTACCATTCCAAACAAATCTTTGCACAAAGTGATGATGGACTAGAAGATTCAACTTGTGGGGAAATGCATGGGGCTGTGGGATTCCCATCCATGGGAGGCAAAGCTGCTCTTCTTTTGTCAGCCTGCAAAGACATTTTTATTGAAACAGGCATTTCATAGTTAAATAGTTTGGGGGAGTCTTTCTTTGGTATATGTATTCTTATCTTTAATGTTTTGTTTTCTAAATGATTTCACACCTGTTAAAACGTATGGCATTTTAACATGGCATCTTGTTTAACTGTGTTTTAACCTTTTATCATCAGGTTTTGAGCTTTATTTTGTTTTAGCCTTGTTGTAAGCTGTCTTGGGTCCCATGTCGAAGTATAAGCCAATTAAATAAACTGATTTAAATAAACCTAGCTTCTAGGAAAACCCCTTTCTGTACTGGGGAGAAGCCAATACCATTCTTTGTTTGGGCAGTAACCATATAAGATGGGGAGGAACAGGGACTGGAGTTTCACAAATTCTATTGAAGAGGAGACAGAGGGAAAATAGGGTGAGAGAGAGGGGGGAAATGGAAACATTTAGTTACTAACTTCACCATGCTCTTTTTCTTACCTCTGGGGAAGAGGGCTCTGCAATCGGGGTGCAGGGCACATGTGCCATGTAGGTGTGCCAAACTCTGCAGGGAAGTTAATAAGTCTCTCAACCCCTAGCAACCCTTCGCTGACTTTTTCTATCCCACTTAGGGCCTTGACACAAATTTCCCCCGCCTTTCAGGTGGCTTGTATTCTGTAATCAACAGCCCTTGCCAAGCCCTGTCTTTTGTGACAGCTGTTTCACTGAAGGAAACCCCCTTTCGTCCTCTCCTTCTCCCTTCTGATCGCAAAGGGAAGCCTGCACTGTTAAACTGGTCTTTTGCATTTCTGAGTTGGTTCTATTAATTGGAAGGAGGGTTAAGAATTTGCAAGGTCGTTTCAATCTACATCTGACCTTCAGAGTAATCCTCTATACCAACACCAGAGCATGTCATTAAAATGAGGCCCTCTACCATCTCCCAGCATTCTTTTATTCTCTCCTTGTGCACATTAATTGCTCATAAGTTGATTTGATCTCCCTATTCTGCAAGAAGTAAATTGGCCTCTTATTTCACCATTTTCATCCTGTTTTCTTAATTAGGCCCTTAAAAATCTCTAGGGCCTCAGCCAGGCCGCAGGCCTCATCCTGGGAATAAATTTTGATCTCCGCCTGATAAAGAGTGAGCAAACCCTGAGATTGAACAATGTCATTCTTCCCCTCCTCCCCTTCTTGCTATTCTCCTGACATGAAAAGGCTATCAGTTTTTCTTCTGTGTTAATATAGGAAATAATTCACACTTCAGGCGTTGTTCTCTATTTAGTGTTCACACTCCCCAGATAAATCAAATCAGGATGAGTTTTTTTTAAGTGTCTGAACTCTTTTTCTTTTTTCCCCACCCTCCTTCTCTTTTAATAACGTTTCTAATATTAGTCTTGTGTGATATATATATATATATATATATACACACACACACACACACATACACACTGTATATATATGTGTGTGTTTACCCATATCATCCTAGTGAGTCTATTTTAGAGGCTTTGTTGCAACTGACCAATCTGAGATGTAACTGTATCTTTTTGTGAGAAGCTGATACAGTTCAGTGCACTTGTTTCTGTGCTGCACATGCGTGAATTAGCCTGGGATGGCACAGCTTTTTCTAAAGGGGACTTTCTGGAAGTTGGTGCCATCCATTTAAACTTTAGAACCAAATGTGATGAGTCTTGGGAAGCATGCACATGAGCACATACTACAGTGGCATGTGATAATTTTTAAGAGTCGAAAATGGCTTTTCCAAAACACAAGAAGGACAAGGAAATTTTAAAAAGAGATTTTAGCCAAACTGACAAATTCCAGAAAGCCAACATATTGTAGTGTTTTAAGTGTTGAACTAGAACAGTGACGGTGAACATTTTAGAGATCGAGTGCCCAAACAAAAAAGTGTTCTAGTACTGGGTGTTACCCAGTGCCAGGGGCAGGACTTCCAGGAGACGGGACGTCTGGGATGGGACTTCCACCCTCCAGGGCCAGAACATACACCTTCTAGGGTGGGACTTCTGGGGCGGGACTTCTTCCCCATGCCTCCTGGGCTTTCAGCTACGTCTCCAGCTGCCTCTTTGCCTGTTCTTCCTCTTCCTTGCCCTCTATGTGCCTTGACAAATGGCTTTGTGTGCCTTCTCTGACACGTGTGCCATAGGTTCACCACCACGGGACTAGGACTCTGAGCAGCTAGAGTTCAAATTCCTGCTCAGCAATGGAAACCCAATGGTCGTCACATTTTCTCAATTCAATACTGGATTTTCAAGAGGAATCGTTAGAAAATTCAACCCAGTTATTTCTGAATCCCACATTAGGAGTGATAACCAATAAGCACCCTTTCCCCTCAAAAGGATTCCAGCAATCTAGTTGCCTTATCAAGATTGATAATCCCCTAAAACAGCCTCAAGCAAGCCAATGCCCTACTGCTGTCCTCTCCCCTGGTTTTATGTCCTCTATACTCACTTACCTTTGAGTATACACCACTGGGTAGAATGTGATTGTGTTTGTCAGCTTCATAGTAATTTCTGGGGAGATGAATGAAAGAAAAAGGAGTAATCAGAAAGTCTTAAAAAGATATTCCAGACTTTATTCCCTTTGAAGAAAGAATGGAGGAAAATGGAGAGAAGTGTTGCTTTTTCTTTGGTCACACTGCTGCTACCTTACAAACATTGCAGCAAAATGTAGGAGTAGCTGGACAGCAATATACTGTATGTGGACTTTTCCACATAAGTTTGATATTTCCTTCTTCCTCTTTTAATGTTCAGTCCTTCATAGCTGGATAACTTTATGAATGCCCACTGAAAAATAGTATGCAAAGAAAATTAAATAGCTGATTATCAAGCCTGTCTGATTTTTCGCAGGGAGAGGACAGATCCTTGTTTCTTCCCATGCAGACACTATTCTCCTGCCCATAATGATATCATTTTGGGCCAAAATAATTTTCTGAATAATTTTAAAGATTCCTGTACCTAAGATGCCTGTGAGCAATCTTTGTTAGCAATCTAAATATTTCAACTCTGAATACCAAAGATATGCAGCGTCAGCTTTCCAATGGAGTGAAACCACTGAAAAACATAGGAAATTGTTTCCTTCAAGTCATTTCCAGCTTATGGCAACCTAAGATGAACCTATCATAGTTTTTTTCAAGGTTTATTTAGAGGTAATTTGCTTTTGCTTCCTTGTTTCTTTCCACACGCACACTATTCTCCTGGCCATGATCAAAGTGGGAGAGGTTGTCATCTGCCTAGATTAATGCCACTTCTATGTTACTAGTCACAGTTGTGCAACACTTGGCCATGGGAAAATCACTCTTGAAATAGCACTCCTATTTTAAAAAACAAAATAAAAAGGTATTATATTGAAGACTGTAAGCTGATAAGTACATTTTGCACAATGTGAGTAAACCAAATCTTGCATTATTGATGGGGCAGTGGTGGATCATCGCTTGGGCCCCTTTATTCTAAAGACAGATCGAAGTCAATTTACCTCCATCTGAACATATATCAATATTAATGTAATGCATTTTTGCCTGAACAGTTTGGCCTTGTAAAGACTGTAACGTAGGCTTCACAACTGTCAGACTAAAGGAGTGTCTTCACTGTAGAAAGAATGCAGTTTGGCACCACTTTAACTGCCATGGCTCTATCCTGGGGAATACTGGGATGTGCAGTTTTGTGAGGCACCAGCACTCTTTGGCAGAGAAAGCAAAAAACTTTGTAAAACTACAAATCCCCAGGATTCTATAGGATGGAGCTACAGTGCTTAAAGTGGTGTCAAAGTGCATTATTCATAACGTGTAGATGCACCCTAAGTGACTGTGAGAAAACAATTCTAAATTTGGAGTTTAGGTCATACACATCCAAGATGTTTAGCCTAGAAGAGATGGAATGGTTAGGAATTGATCCTGCCACCCCTATTGCAAAGCCTCTACCGCAAGAAGGAAATACTTGTGGGAAAAGTGGGTGGAATCACACCAATTCATGGCTTTCCAGAATGACGACTATTCCGATCAAAGTAAAATCATCACATAGTCGAACCAGAAGGTCTTCCTCTTTCACCCTCTCTCCTCCAGACAAACACTATGAAGGATAGAAGACACCTAAGATGGCTCCTCAGGTAGTTTCCTATCTGAATTGTTTGCATCAGACATCGACCCACCACTTTCCCATAGGGTTTAATTATTGAGCTGGGCAGCTAATCAGTGGTCTGCAGCTGAAAAGGTGCTGCCATGGTTACGGGGCCTAGGCATCCCAGCCCTTCCAACTTCTAGCATCATGTTGGAAGGGCCAGAATGGGAATGGGAAACTGAGGAAAAGGAGAAGTTTGGGATTAAAACAAAAATTACTGTTTTAGCCAGATCAGTGGCACCTTATTATTTGTATGGATTATGGTTTGGTGCCAAGCCACTCAAAGAAATGACCATGCTCAGTTATTGTTGAACATGCTATACCCTGCCTGAAGCCTCGAGGAGAGGCAGGAAAGAAATAAAATTTATTAGTGTTGTTGCTGTTGCTGTTGTTGTTAAAGTCCTCTCTTTTAAAGCCCCAATGAGGTGCCAGTTAATAGAGCAAATGGCCATGTTATTCTAGTGGCATTGCGGCCACCCTTCCCACCATGGCGTGTGTATTCTAACCACTCACGGGCTGCATCTGCACTGCAGAAATAGCACAGTTTGACACCAATTTAACTGCTGTGGCTCAACGCTATGGAGTCCTGGGGTTTGCAGTTTTGTGAGAGATTTAGAGTTCTGGTGCCACAACAAATGACAAATCCAAGGATTCCATAGCGCTGAGCCATGGCTGTTAAAGTGGTGTCAAACTGCGTTATTTCTGCAGTGCTGCTCTGATGCCATAACAAACTACAAGTCCCAAAATTCCATAGCATTGAGCCGTGGCACTTAAAGTGGTGTCAAACTGCATTATTTCTACAATGCAGATGCATCCTAGGAGAAGAACTTCTCGTTTTCCCATGCTAGCCGAAACTGTGGGGGAGGGAATTATAAATGGTTGTGGCAAGGGTCATTGTGGATCAGAGCCCCTTTGTTTAAACACTTTACCCAGAACTGACTGCAGAACTTCACATTTCTTTTGCATTTAAACCTGGGTTTACATTTCCTAGATGATCATATAGAGATAGGCTAATATATAAAGTGTCTCTTGTCTGAGGAAAAGTGGGATATAAAATAAATAAATAAATAAATAAAATACATATTGCTTACTAATTGTATCAGCATGTATAATAATAATAATAAATAAATTTATTATTTTTATACCGCCCTTCCATAGATCAGGGCGGTTCACAGCAAATATCAATAAAACAATTAAGAATACATAAAAACACCCCTCTCTCACTGACCCCTCACACTGGTCAAAAGCAAACAACGCGGCAAGACAGTCCTCCAGTTCTGTGGACGTGTCTTCCCAGGTGACATTTGGGGGGGGCAGGCGCAGAATAGTCCTCCACCAGCTCTCTGGCAGTCCACAATTTGCTTGGGGTCTGCCTGATGGCTCCCTCGGAGGCCGAGATTACAGTTGAAGAAGGGAGGGGCCTCTTCCTTCAGGAAGTCCTCGATGTTGCTGGGTCGGCCGGAATGGGCTCACGTCTGAGCCGAGATGACAGTGTGATAGGGAGTGGCCTCGTCCTTCAGGCAGTCCTCGATGTTGGCTTGGTCTGCCTGATGGCTCACTCTGGAGGCCGAGATTACAGTGGAGAGGTATGGGGCCCTCTTCCTTCGGCCGTCCTCGATGTTGCTAGGTCTGCCTGATGGCTCCCTCTGAGGGCCGAGATGACAGTTTGCGACGGGAGGGGCCCTCTTTCCTTCAGCTGAGTCCCCGATGTTGCTAGGTTTCTGCCTGAAGCTCCCTCTGACGGCCGAGATGACCGTTGCCGAGGGAGGGCCTCTTCCTTCAGGCAGTCCCCGATGTTTGCTGGGTCTGCATGATGGCTCCCTCTGCGGCCGAGATGACAGTTTACGCGGGCGTGTGTCCGTCTGTTCCTTCATTCATGCCTCCTCGATTTGTTTTGGGGGTTCTGCCATGATGCTCCCCTCTGAGGCCGAATGACATTTGAAGAGGTAGGGGCCTCTTTCCTACCTTACAGTGCTGTCCCCAGTGTTTTGGCTGGGCTGCTGATGGCGTCCCTCTGAAGGCAGATGACAGTTGAAGAGGGAGGAGCCCTCTTCTTTCAGAGCATTCCTCAGAGGTTGCTGGTCTGCGCTGATGGCTCCCTCTGAGCCGAGATGACATTTGAAGAGGGAGTGGCCCTCGGCTCTCTTCCTTCAGGTTTCCCGATGTTTGCTGGGGTCTGCCTGATGGCTCCCTCGAGGTCCTAGATGACGTTTTGAAGAGGGAGGGGCCCTCTTCCTTCAGCAGCAGCAGTCCTCTCGATGTTGGTGGGTCTGCCTGAATGGCGCCCTCTGAGTCCGAGATGGAACAGTTTAAGAGGAGGTAGCGTCCTTCAGGCCTGTCCCAGATGGTTGCTGGGTCGGCCTGGTGGCTCCCTCTGATGCCGAGATGAATTGAAGGGGAGGGCCTCTTCCTTTCCTTGCAGGCAGTCCTCGATGTTTGCTGGGTCTGCCGTGATGGCCCTCTGAGGACGAGATGACAGTTGAAGCGGGAGGGGCCCTCTTCCTTCAGGCAGTCCCGATGGTTGCTGGGTCTGCCTGATGGCTCCTCTGAGGCCGAGGCTGACAGTTGAAGCGGGAGGGGGCCTCTTCCTTCAGGCATTCCCCGATGTTGCTGGGTCTGCCTGATGGCTCCCTCTCGGGCCGAGATGACAGTTGTTAAAGAGGGAGGGCTTTCCTTCCGGCGTCCCCCGCTGTTGCTGGGTCTGCCTGATGGCTCCCTCTGAGGCCCGAGATGACCGTTGAAGGGAGGGGCCTATTCCTTCAGGCTAGCTCCCCGCTGTTGCTTGGTCTGCATGATGCTCCTTGAGGGGCGAGATGACAGTGAAGAGGAGGTGCTCTTCCTTCAGCAGTCCCCGATGTTTGCTGGGGTCTCTGCCTGATGGCTAGGCCGAGATGACAGTTGAAGAGGGAGGGGCCTCTTCCTTCAGGCAGTCCTCGATGTTGCTGGGTCTGCCTGATGGCTCCCTCTTTTTATCTTTTTAGGGTTGTCAGAGTGAAAACTGGGAACAGTTCCAGTACCTTAAATGGTTATTTCAAAGAGGGAATTTCATCAGGTGTTGCTTGTCATATAACCAGATAACAAGCAACAACTGCCTAAATTCCATCTTTCACATAACCTTTTTTCACAAAAGTTAAAGGTATAGGAGCTGTCTCCAGTTTTCATTCTGGCACTCTATTGTGCAACATTTTGAGAGTAGAGGCGGGGTCCCTCAAAGTGACACTTTAATTGTGCAAATGCACTGTGTTAAAGCTCCTTGCATCATAGTTTTACTGGAGGGTGCTGCTGTCTGATGCTTCTTAAGAAACCAAATACTCTCATTTAATTTAGTATTCTTACTACAAGCTACACATGTGTCTTTGCTCAGTTGCATAACAGATGAGGTGCCAGTGGCCTACACAGTTGTGTACAAGTCAAAGTACAATGGAGGTATGAGTTTCTTATCCAACATGCACTTCCGGTTGAGCAGTAAATGGGAATAAGGACCTTTGGGACTTTTTTAATTTCAGCAAAATCTAATGGTGGTAAACAGACTTGGGCAACACAACCACAATTCAAGAATCCAAAGTATGTGTAGGGTGGCCATGTCCTATTTTAAAATACACATATCCTCTATTCGAAGAATTTAGCAGTCTTTCAATGAAAGAATGCGTTCCGATAGAATATTGTCCTCTGATGGCTAAGTTTAAAAGTGAAGAACCAAAAGACTGGATAGCAAGAGCACTGAAGTTTGTCATTGACTATTAGCATGAAGATAAGTGTGAGTAACTAACTGCACAGGTTGTCTTCTCCACTATTATGAGATTATATTTTATTTCCAGTTAAAATATAGTTATTACAGTGGACTCTCCACATTCACTGGGGTTTGGGGCACAGGACCCCGATGAAAGTGGAGAATACCTCTAGGAAACTCTACGTCTTGCAGCACAACTCTATGGCAAACATCCAGCAGAAGTTGACCCTAGAATTGCACTGCAGGACCTACAAATGCTTAGAGAAGTGTTTTCTTTAGAAATCTCTAGGTTCTCCAGTGTGACTCTGTGGCCAACTTCTGGTAGGGTCACTGGAGGACCTAGAGATTCCTGGAGAAAACATATTACTCATGGTTAATCAAATCCCCAAAAGTCAAAGGCCATAAATATGGAGGACTAACTATTCTTCTAAGGCTGCATGCACACTGTAGAAATAATCCAGTTTGACCTCACTTTAATTGCCATGGCCCATGCTGTGAGATTCTGGGAACTGTAGGTTGCTGTACCAGAGCTCTTTGACAGAGAAGGCTAAATATCTTACAAAACTACAATTCCCAAAATCCCATAGCATTGAACCCTGGTAGTTAAAGTGGTGACAAAGTGCATTGTTTCTGCAGTGTGGATGCAGCCTAAGTTTGCATCTCTACATACAAATTAGCATGTGTAAATCTTTGCAAACTTGCAATCTACTTTTTTGGTGATGCATTTCTTCCTTGGGGCAATGTGTGAGTAGCCACCCCAAGGAGCGTTCAAAGCCCTACCTCTCAACCAAATCAGTTACAAAGAGGATAATGAAGGAATCTACGGGCAGCTCAGCCCTGCCATCGAGAAGGGTTCTCACTCAACTCTTTACTCAACAGCCACTTGAGCTGCCAGTTTTGAGGCACGTGGAATGATGTGATTAGTTCCTGTTCTGTCAAGCTTGGTGATTAGGCCATGTTGAGGACAGTAGGGAATGCCACGTGAGCAGAAGTAGGCTTATGAGGAGCTTTACAAGAGTTAGAGCTAAAGAGTGTGATGTTAGAACTATCAATCTTTGGAATCCCATGGTAGTGGGACCACAGCTTCTAGATAGCAGCCCTCAGTTCACCTCTAGGGACAGTGTGTTCCCTTTGTGCATAATTAGTTCACTCCTGCCTTCTTCATTTTGGATCTGTTGTCATTTTGTTTGAGACAAGTCAGGAATAGGATAATTTCTTGTGAGTTTATGGCAACAGCTCACCTCAATTTCAGTCTCTTCACCTGGCCAAGAATAACACAGAGTTGCTTTACATCCAGATTATGCTGATGAAAGACAGTGGATAAAAGTAAAAAAAAAAAATCACATGTTCTCATGTTTAAAGTTAAATATATATTTTTTAAAAAGTAAAGCAAGCCAGAGTAGAGAATAAAAGTGAGACGAATATGAAAAATCAAAGCACACTGTCTTGTTTCCAGTTGAAGGATTAGTATATGAGAATAGACTAGAATTTACACCAGGAGTGGGCAAAATGAGGCCCTGGAGGCAGTAATGTATTTAAGTCTTTTACTCTAATGGTCTCAAGTCAGTTCTCAAGTCTCTACCTTCAAGCATCATGTTGAGTCTTAAAACCTTGCAAAATACATTCAAGTCAGATTTCAAGTTGAGTCTTGATTCTAAAAGTCAACTTTAACAGAAAAAATGAAGTGATGGGGTATTTGGGGGAGGTTTTTCAATAGCTGGGAAATCAAGAAGATATGCACAATGTTAGGTTAAAAAAATTAAATTATACCCAGAACCCCTAGATTCAACATGGGAACAGCTCTTTTGACCACACATGGAAGTAAAAGATTCAGGTTATAATTTAAAATGTTTGAAAGATCAGATGACTATTATACCTGTACTGTATGAGATGGGTTGATGTTGGTTGTGGAAGCACTTGGCTGCATGGTTTTATTTCCTGACAGCTGTGGCTGCTGGGGGGAGCAAAATGTCAGTGCAGAAAGCTGTTTGTATCTTGATGGCCAGCCCCACCCCCACCCCCACCCCCACCCCACCCCCACCCCCACATACCAGGAGCAAAGTTCATGGCATCATTCACTTCAAGAGCAGCAGGCAAGACTCACCCACAGAAGCAGGAGATCTGTTTCTCTAAGGGGAGAAGCAAATGCATTAGGCATGAACCCTGCATGCTGGGGGTGCATCTGGCCTGTTATTCCTAAGAAAAGCTTTAGAAAGATCATTTTGTCTCAAGCCCATTGCTTAACCCATTTGCTGTTCTCCTTTGAGAAATGTGCCCTATGATCTGGGGGCAAGCCTTGCCTGATGCTTAGGCAAAGAAGATCTTCTGATGTGCAGCAGGGACAAGCCTCAAGCCATGTCTCAGGCCTATTCCCTAACGCATTTGTTGTTCCCTTCTGCGAAATGTGCCCTTGCAGAGGGAGGAAGGGAATTCCAAAGGTTAACTTATGCCTTCATAGGCTACTGACAGGATGCCAGCCACTGCTTGCTTCATCTGTGTACATCGTGACATAATCATATGCTCCAGATAGTGTGAAATTTGGTTCCCCATTACTCACAATAACATCATTTTTTGAGATGTCACCACTTTTGTAAGATGTCTAGATAGCCTCATGTAGCTAAAGACACAATTATTTTTGCAAATACTCTTGGTGTTGAATGGTATTTTTCTGTAAAACACTTCAATTGCTAAAGGCATCTATCCCCCCCCCATAGCGTTAACATATACAGTTCTATGTCTAATTAACTCTATGAATGGGACCATTTCCCCATTCTACAGGGAATGTTCCATGTTCCTCCATGCTTCTTTTCTTCATTTCCACTTTGTGGTATAAGGAAATTGGACCTTTGTAGAGCATCTGTGTGCTATATGGTAGTGTGGACAAAAGTCCAGCCCTGTGTGAAAATGTGCCCTCAAGACTGTGTGCCCCTCAGTACTTCCAGACTCCCCAGACCAATTTTTGGCCCTGGTCTTTCAAAGAATCCTGCCATAAAAAGCATCCAGTAGTAGCAATTAACCTTTTTAAACAGTTGTGAATCCACACTGTTAAACATAGAAACATACAATTATTTGAAAATCAGGGGTGGGTTTCCAACAACTTCCATTTTATTCCTGTTTTGGTTGTTATTTCTCCCTTTCATTTTTGGCAGGTTGCATGTCCTCAGAGGATCCCAAGGGCAGAAAATGGTCATTCTCTTTCCCGCAGCTTCTGCGGTTGCTCATCCCAGCTGTACAGTTTGGCATCAAAATTGAAAATAATGTTTAATACATCTAATACAGGGCAGGATATTCCATGAACTGTGAAAAAAGTATTTCTGCCTAATTTGAATTTTGGGGACTGGAATTCTATAAAGGTATCATCTGAAATAACATCAGCCCCTGAATCTATTTTGAAATTAATGATTGTACCACAAATAGTTCAGCATCTTCTCAGAGGCAACAGGTGTCTAATGTCTTTACAAAATACCTGGCATCAAAAAACTTGGCTCTCAACCACTGTGGTTGCTGCTTGCACCATCTGGGCAAGAAATATATACCAGCAAAATGTTTGGTTTTTTTAAAGATCTCCTGCATTCTGCTTGCTTAGCTCCATGTCACTCACTCCCAAGTTGTCAGTGTTGTCTGGTTTTGTACAATTTATGTAGTTTTGGGAAGAATAGTTTTGGGAAGAGTAAAACCCTCAAGAAGGATTTGCAATGGTTTTTTTACTATGCTACATCTACCTTATCCTCCACCTCCATCACTCTTTACAATGTAAACATGCAAGGAGCATGTCTTTATTTTTTAATTTTTACAGAGCTTAGCAAATGTAGATGCCTTATTAATAATAATAATTTATAGAAAAAGATTCATTAAGCCAAACTGATACTGCCACTATTCTTAAAGTATGAAAATTCAGTGGGATTTGGATTCAAAGGTAAAAATTAAAGGAGGGTAAAATACCAAATCTTGTAATAAATTACCAATTTATTCACAAATGTAAAGCAGTTTAAATATTTTAACTCTTGCTATTTTGAAAGGCCATAGAATGGCAAAGAGCATCAAGTCAATCTGAAATGCAATAAAGAAAATGTGATTCAGGAAAGTTATATTCATTTGTGGATGAATGGTAAACTACAGCCGCAACCCAGAGATGTGGGAGTTATAAATTCCTGGACTGCCATGCCAACAGCACCACCTTGTGCTCTTAATCCTCCAACACAATTTGTTTAAGTGCATAAATCTTTTCTAGTTTCAAGCTTTGTTGTGGGGGAAGTTCATCTGTACTGGCAACAAGAGAAGCACCTTCCAAATGGCTACATATTACAACTCTCCTCATCCATATCAATCGAGAAAATGTTCACATTTTCCTTCCTGAATGTTATATGTATGGTAATAGTTGGAAAGAGGTATTATCCTTTTCTCTCGAAAAAGTTTTCACAATTCATTTGTAATACCCACTTTTCTCTCCACATTCTTTTTGCAATTAGTGGAAACTATGCATCATTTTAGGAGACCATTTTCCCTAAGCTATATTGGGTAGGTAACTTCCCACCATCTAAATCGTGGGGAAATAACTTAAGTACTGTAGAATTGACATTGCTGTTGAAATGCATTACTGTACTCCCCCCATCCCAAAACAAACAGATATATCATAAATAAATCATAAATAAATAAATTTTAATGATTTTTCTCTGTTCCAGTCCATTATTTTTTTTTACATTTATTTATAAAACAGTAGTAACAATTCATAATCAGAGCATGGTGCAGTTCTTCCTTTTTAAAAAAATAACAAGAAACATTCTTTTTAAAATGTGTGACTAATTATCACAAAAAAAGAAAAGAAAAGATCAGCCCCTCCATTCTAACATAGATTTTGGTAAAGTGTGCCTTTTACCAATTCCAGTTGGGAGCCAGACAGAATACACACCTCATCAATTTATACTTATTCCTTGTGTATACAAGCTAGGCAACACTGCCATATAGTCAGAAAAGCATATTGTGCTATGGCATATACTTGTATGGGAAGAAGGGAAAAGAGGGTGTATACAAATCTTTGCCCCCAAAGGTTCAAAAAGTATGGCCACTGATTTCAAGTAGCCCATATAACAAGACATATCAGTAGAGGCCTGAGTGCTTTATGAGAATTAGGTCCTTTTCAGTTACTTCAGACTGGAGTACTGGAAGATGAGGTCCCTAAAAGCTTGTAGATGCATTTTGGAGAAAACACTTTGGGTTCTACATCTCTCCAAATTCACTTGCTTTTAGGTTTTCTGGATCTGCATAATATTGGGGTAACGTTTACAAACTGATCAGATATTAAGGCTACAAGATGCACACTTACCTAGAAATGAACAAGTGGGATTTAGGTCTAAGTAAGCATACACAGGCACATTTATTTGAACATAAGCACTATATCGTTAGGTGGACTTACTTCTGAACAAACAGGGCCAGGATTTTGTCACAAAACCTATGGGCATATTAAAAATAAGTAGTTTTTCTTTCACAGATTACCTCTTTTTTTCTGGACATATAAAGAAAAAACACAGAGAGGTGTCCTGGTCATAAAAGCTTTTCATTAAATCCTGAGAAGAAAAGACACTGAAGATGGGAAATGGCTTCCGGGGCAAAAGGTTGCATTCATATCTCATTCATATACTGTGTCTTGTAACTTAGCCAAGCACACTGCATACTTATAGAACCTTTACATGCAAACACTCTTCATAAAGTTCCAACTTGTAATACTTGCAAGTAAGTTACTTTCCTCACTCCTCTCTTCTTGATTCTCAAGTTCAACAGATCTATCTTCCAGTATATTCCTTGTATCAACAGACACTCTTAGTACAGATTCACTTCTTACATTCTATTTCACTAGGTCATTGTGAAACATCTGCCAATCCTAAATTTCTTAAATACCTCCATTTGCCCACTAGGGTTTTTAACATCACATACCTTACTTATTTGCAAGGGCTACATGGTGAGGCCCTCAGGATATGCAACACCAGCAAGGACAAGTTGCTGTACATTTTGCTGCAGAGATCATTATCTGTGCACCCATATACATTTGGCAAGACTTCAGAATATTCTCTAGCTCAAGATTATATAAACACAGAGTCCCCACATTGATCTAGAGGGTGCCCACTTCTGTTCAACAGACACTTCACATATATTTATAGCTGTAGAGTATTTTTGGATCAGCGTTTGAGGCACATAAATTTACTAGTACCGAATAATGGATCTTGAAGCTTTTGGCACTGAAACTCTATTAGCAGCCTTTCTCAATTTAATGCCTTCCAGCTGAGTTAAACAGGGCTAACAACTCCCATAATCATCAGAAGGGCCATCTGGAATGTGACCAAACACATCTGGAGGCCAAAATGCTTAGGAAGGCTGATTCAGTGCTGTTTTCATCTAGACTATACCATCTAGGCAGGACAGGAGTCAGCATGGTGTAGTGGTTTCAGCATTGGACTGACTCTGGAAACCAAGGTCCAAATCCCTGCTCTGCCACAGATTCCATTGGGTGACCTTGGGTAAGTCACACACTCCCAGCCTCAGAGGAAGGCAAACACAAATGCAAACCTCCTCTGAACAAATCTTGCCAAGAAAACCCTGTGATAGGTTTGCATAAGGGCCACTGTAAATTGGAAACAACTCGAAGGCATACAACAAAAGCATTATTTTTTATACTTCCAGTAAATCATCCTGTTTATCCCAACTACAGTTGACCCATTGATCCAATCAAAATTATTTAGTGCATCTACTTTAATCAGGACTAACAAAAGGTTTAGGCCTATGTGTGTGTGTTTTTCCATCCACCCATCTTTATGAGAATATTCGTTTTGTAACAGCCATTATGATGCAAAATCCAGAATCAGATTAGGTTGTCTCACATGACTGCATCTCTACATGTGCCTTTCCAAATAACAAAAATGCTGCTTGTTGTTGTAGATGCTGAAGGACTGCAAGTCCCTATCCAGCACCAGTATTATAGTACTCCATCCCCACACAGTGGAGAGGCAGAGGTAGCCTTGCTGTGGGGACATACATGTTTACAAATAGTGGGGGTGGATGTTTCATTGCTCAAGAGTGCGTGTTCACAACATCTAAAGATGGAGTGGGCAACTGTAGCCCTCCAGTTGTTTCTCAACTGCACATTTCATAAACTCTCACCATTGGTTAAACAGGCTGGAGCTGACTGGGTTCATAAGCCAAATCACTATAGAAAGTCAAAATTGCTCACTCCCTTTAAATGAAAACAACACTCAAGAGAAACAAAACGGCATGGCATTAAATATCTAAAAATGGCATTGGGAGAAGAATAGAAATTTGTATCATTGGCTGCAATGATGCCAGATGAAAGTGCCCATGATACTAATGCAAGTATGCAGCGTACAACATCTGTACAATGAGAATAACTGCAACAGTTGTATTTCCTGTGGATGAGGGGAAAGTGCACTGTGTATGAGATCTGTTGACCAAGTTCAAGGGGCAACTCATTCATTCACAGCTTTTTCAGTTATTCAGAACTTTAGATGTTCATATATATACATAATTCACATATAGTATCACACAGTATTATTGGTTTCACAGTTTAAAAAATAATCTTTTTACAACTCAGAATGAAATAGAATGAGTTGGAAAATAGAAACAATTCCAACGTTCAAATGGGTCTTTGTGGCACATGAGTTCACAGGAGGTGCTTTGTCACAAAAGGATTAAAATATTTTCAGAATACAATTATCTTAATAATAAAACATTTCAAGTTGTGAAAACACTAAAAATAAAATAAAAATCCCTTGGATGAAGTTGCAGATTTCATCCAAACACTGGACATAGCTTTATCAAAATCAGCAATTTTGCAATGTTCACGTTTGACACAACCATGTGCTCCCGCCCGAATGCTACTGTTTATGAAATTCATAAAGAAGGGGGGGAAGTGCCTTCTTCCTGTGAAAGAGCACTAAACATTGGTTTGAGGACTGCTGCTAATAAACACATCAAAGGCTTCAGGTGGATTTTGTTTGTGATGTGATTAACTGCTGTCTAATCTAATAACTTTATCTTTCAATCACTGCAACATTTTGTGAACCCAAGACATTTAGCATCACTGTTTCAATTTTTTCAGACTATACTCTCTCCAGCTCTGACACTTCAGCAGAAGAATGCTCATCTAGCCTTTTGATGCTAGTATTTTAGAGCAAGTCCCTGAAAGAGATGTGTGCATGCGTGTGTGCCTTTAAGTCACATGTGGACTTATGGTGACCCCATGAATTGCATATGGTGTTCTTAAGCAAGGAAGACTCAAGAGGTGGTTTTGCCAGTTCCTTCCTCTGAAATGTAGCCTACAACACCTGGTATTTGTTGGTCTCCTCTCCTATCCAAGTAGAAAGGTTGCACTCTACTATTTGGTGGATGTTTTGTTTAACTTAGGGCCTGAACAGCTGGAGCACAGCTTTGGTGCTGCTTCTGGCCTCTTAAGATGCATGTGTCATTTAAACAGCATACCTCCAAAGTGACCCGAAGCAGCTTTATTTTGACCTGTCTGTTCGGGCCCTGTGTCTTTTTTTTTTTTTTAATGGAAACCATGCCTTCCTCTTCTCCCAAAGACCTTTCCCTCTCCTGCATACATTTCTCTCCTACAGCAAGGCATTTTCCAGCCTTATTTCTAATCAATGCAGAAAGAGCATTGCCTCCTTCCAATTGTGGAAAGAGCGGAATTGCAAGAACACCATATAATGAACTTAAGTGATTGTATAGAAAGGGTTTAAGAAGCTATATATCCTAGAATCATGATGGATTACTAAAGGCAGTTTTGTCTGGAATCAAAAACTCGACAAATGAGATTTATTTCACACCACAAATCTTTCCTCTTTGTGTCACCAGAGGTCTTTTCTCTTCCTCAGAGTTTTCTTCAATTTTTAAACTGCTTTATGGCTGGATAGACCATTGGCCCATCTAATCCTGGAAGCTAAGCGGGGTCAGCTCTGGTTAGTATTTGGATGGGAGACTGCCCATAAATACCAAGTTCTGTAGGAAATACTTCAGAGGAAGGAAGTGGAAAAGCATATCTGGGTATTCCTTGCATTAGGAAACCCTATGAAATTCATGGGGTCCCCATAAGGTGAAAGATGACTTGAAGGCATGTACACACATGCACAGACATCAGCAGTTCTCTAGCCTCTCAAGAGATCTTTACCTGATACTTCTTTTAAATGGAGTTGCCAGGAATCAAACCTAGGGCTTTCTGACTGCAAAATGCTGCCTATGGGTCACACATGGCCCCAGGCCCATTTTTGTGGCTCCCAGGGTTAAAAATGTTTTTAAACTATTGTCTGCTCCAAAATGCTCCCAAATGCCCACTGGGCTGTATGAGGACATTTTTTTTTTTTTTTTGGCCATATGTTTCAACCCAGGAGAGGACATTTTCCTGAAAGAGGAAGTGAGTTCTGTTCTACTCACTATTGTTAAAAATGGCCTCCCCTGGGCCAAAAATGGCCAAGAAGAACTACAAACATGGAAAAATGTCCCCATTCCTCCTAGAAGTTGTTTGTGGATATTTTGGGGGGGGGTTGACTTTTTCTGGGTTATGGCAGTGGAAAGGTGAAGTCTTCTCCAGGTCGCCTGGGGGGGGCTAACGCAACCCTCTAGCCTTCCACATGTGCCACCTTGAGCTGCAGCTTCTCTTCTTAACAATCAAGTTAAACAAGATTCAGATTTTAAGTGGAAAGAAGAGGAAGTTCTTTCTCCACAGATAGAAATTCATAGATTCTACTAGCATTAACAAAGCCTTAAGGCATACATGCTGTAAATTTAAAAGGACTAAAATAGACTAATAAACTTAATATAGTAATCCAAGGAGCATCATTTAGCCCTTCCCCAAATAAACAAACACTCCTCTTCCTATCTCCATGTGACTGGATCTTGTTCTTTGTTCCTTTGAAAATCAGTAATATTTTATAATTTAACATTTGAACCAAGCAGGACCAATGTGAAATAACCATCCCAAACCCTTCAATATGAGACTTTGTCTTCCTAACATTTCACAAGCTTGATGATACCAAGTGCTCAAACTGAAGAAGGACCACTGTCTACCCTGAGGTCAATAATAATAATAAAAATAAAAATACAGATCCCCTGTAAGAACTATATTTTGATTAGTTACATTCAGGCACTGGACATGCTGCTCTTGTCAAAAACATCAGGCCAAGTCCTGATGCAAACACACCTAGGCTAGCAGGAAGGAGGATGCTGAGCTACCAAAAAGAATTAGGAACTGTGGAGAAGACAATTCAACCAAAGTTTCTACATATGGGACTGCAAAGTACCACCATTCCTAAGTGGAAGTATTCTTAATGCCTTCAGAAACTGAACTACTGGTGTTAGGAACGAAATCCATTCATTTTCATACTCCCAGGACTACACAGTAGGGAGGAAGAGAGCTTAGACTGCAAAAAGAACCATGTAGGGATTTTATGAGTTCTAGGAGACAGCACATATCAAAACATTCACATGAGGGTATAAAATAAATCAGAGTAGGAACCACCAGAACTCTCCTTCAAGCATTGTTAGCAGGGTCTCCATCTTCATTTGGACTATATATGAAAGAGCCCAGAATAGGATATGCAAGGGTAAGTATGCTAGGTATTCCCCTCAACAGATACATGTGCAAAACTCCAGATGCATGTGCAAAACTCCAAATTTTTGATAACCAATTACATGTACCATGTCACAGAAAAGTAGCTGCATTTCAGTGGTATATTGCTATGTAAATGGTATTGAAAATAAGGACCTCAGGTATATGTAGAATGAAAGCATCACACAGACCTCACAATCCAGATAGTTAGCATAAATAAGTGCATGTATGTAGTTGTCCTTAGGACTTCACCACTAGCATAGCTGAATATATTTAACTGAACTAGTGCAAATGAAGAACAAGGAAAGCTTCACTGAAAGTCTAGAATTTGTAAGAATATAAAAATATGTTTTTCTTTGTAGCAAAGCTACAGATAAAACACCCAACTTAAAAAGCAACAGAATCAGCTGACAGAAAAATGGCTCCCAGTTAGATTGATGGGCTGTTATCAGTACATTATACAGAGGCCTCATCTGGACAAAGACTGAGAACCTGTATGCAGTGGTAGGAAAGAAACAAACTTGCAGGTTTTGAATGAAACCAAGCATGGTTCAAAATGACAAAAACAACCTGCTCATTCTCCAGGATGAAAGACTGCTGTTAAAAACAACCCTGAAATGACTGCAGGTATGCACACAAACCCTTCTTGCCGCACAAATGCCTATGTGGCTACATAGGGTTATAGCCACACACCCTCAAAAAAATTAAGAGAAAGAGAGGAGGAGCCAAAGCCAAAAATAGACTTTGGTGACCTGAGCTTTGGGAAGAATCAAACGAGAGGTTTTTTTATCAAGGCCTAATGGAGTGTTATTTTGAAAAACTGCAAAAAATCATTAAGGCTAGTGTGTTCCACTTGGGTTGCTACCTTTAAAGGGATTCTCTGAGATTTATTACACAATCTCTCCAAAGAACTGGTACAAAATCACCACCCAAGAGGACACACATTTTGGCAGTAGCACCACACTCTCCCTTTTGTAGAGTCTACTGGGCATTCCTGCACCATGTACAGAAAGGCGCCTCAGTATGGGAGCATACTTGAATCAGGCTATGACCTGGTGATTGTAGCTAAAAAAGCTTTGGGAGGGTAACAGTGGGGGACACAGATGAGACATGTGGGTCTGGGAGCACAGATTAGTTCCAATCCTTGTTTAAGCCTGCATTTCAGACAGGATGAACTGCTGCTTGGCCTTCTACACCAAAACCACATTGTAGCAAAGAAAAAGAAAAAAACAATTAAAAAAGGCAAAGTGGCTTTGCAGGACATGCAATATGAAGGCACAGGAGTTAGAAAGTCTGGAAAGGAGTTGTGAACCCTGATTATCCTGTGATCATGACTGATGAAGCAGGATTTCTACATTTTTGGCAAATCAGGGCAGAAAATAAATGGGAAGGAGAGGATTAACATTCCAAAAGCTGGGATGAACCTTGTCCATCCCAAATTGTCCACAGTTTAGGATGTATTTCTGTTTAGTCTCCCAAGCCCCTGAAAAAGTCTGCATGGATGAGGCAGAGGGACAAATCTTCATAAACAGATATTTGACTATTAGTCCTTTCTGCCTTAGAGGCTTCAAATCACAGCATATCTGTGTCCTCCATGCTGAAACTGCTTCGGCGACTGCTGGCCTTAGAGGCTTCCGGTGAGACGGCAGAGAACAAGGGATCAGAAGCCACAGGCAGCATGGTATCCTCCATCAACATCAAGTCTAGATCCTTCTTGGACAAAGAAGGGAAGGAGACATTTTGGCTGGGGTCCAGAGAATCATGGAAGCCCCTGGAGTTGTCGTCAAAGCTCAGGCTATGAGTAAAGTCCAGCTGATGGTAAGGAGACTGTGGCGGAGCAAAGTGAGGCTGGTGCTGCTGAGCTTCCAGCTCAGGATGGAGTTGTGGTGGTGGTGGCGGCTGTTGCTGCTGCTGCTGAATCTCTGTTGTCCTCTCATCCCCAGAGGCTTCTTGCTTGACTACTTGCTGAGCTAGTTCAGCCATGTTCATGCCAGAGGGTGAAGTGGTTGGCAGCCCATGGACCCGAGCCTGCATCTCCAGCTCCTTTAGGACAAGGCATAAAAAGGAAGAGTTCTAACAATGACAGCAAAAGAGAACACAATCCAGACAGGAAGTGTTTGCAAAAAACAAAAGGGATCCACTCTGTATAATATATGCATGGTACTTGGACCTGTCTTAAAACACACTCAACATGGAACTGCCTTTGAAGACACTTGAAACCTGGCTCTTGCACGCATGAGCTTTTATAGAACTAAGTGATTTATGCAATGATATTTTTACTATCATCATCAACAACAACACTATTCTTTTCATTTTATATTTTGGTTATTATTAAAGTCAAGGTGACTTAGGGAGTTAAAAGCAAAGGGCAAAATGAGGGGTGAGAGGTGGGGACCTACCTGTATGCGGAGCCAGAGTTGCTTGTTTGCCATTTCCAGGCGTCGAGAATGATTCTCAAGATCTCGTGACCTCTGTAGGTCTTTCTGCATCCTCCTGATGTAATCAACAGAGGCTTTCAGAATTGTCCCTTTGTTCCAGCGCACATCCCTGGGAACAAGCAAAACATTAGGGACTGAAAGACTTAAGTCCAGATTCAGAAAAGTTCTTGACAGCAGATTTAGAGCTGCACCGTGGCTTGCTGGAAGGACTGGACATATCATCCTTTATTATCTTGCCCACCAGCACCGCTGATGCCCATCCCTCATTGTGGCTGGCTGAATTTCACGGTGGGTTTTGAGAATCAGACTGGGTCAGAGCACAGCCATTATATCATTGGGCCTAAATGTCTGCTGCAGAATCTCAGCTAATTCTGTTTGAATACTAAACATAATATGCCAGTAAACCTTCATTCCGTTGTGTCTTTCTCAACATGGTTTTCCAGTATCAAGAAAACATGCAGTTTTTACCAGAACTTACAAATCTCCAGCTTTTGGGATCAGCATTCCTAGTTCCTTAATGCGATCATTGATGTTGAACCTTCGTCTTCTTTCAACTACAAGGAGAAAGAAAAATAGTGGAAATTTGAAATTTCCTAAAACATTCGCCTTTGAAAAAAGATAAATATAGAGTTACTAGAAGAAAGCAAATGGCTGCTGTCTAATTTTTTACTTTAAACTCCCCCAAATTAATGACCTTCCCAAATATATTGCAGTACAATCCCTATTGCCCTCAACCAACAGACCAACGTCCTGGTGGCTGGGGGTGACAGAAGCTGTCGTCCAACACACTGAGGGAAACTGCATTAGGAGAAGTTGCCATCATCATATCTAAAAATCTACACATGAGGAAAAACAGATGCTTTCAAGAAAGAGAACATGCCTCCTTTGTTCTTCAGTTATGCATGCATGTATGATGGTTTAGGAGACAGTGTTTCAGAGTATGCAGTCCATGTTCTCTCTCTCTGAAAAGGACATCAATCCCATTTCTAAGGTGGCTCTTGTCATCCACAGCATCAAGCAATATTTTTTTCCCCAAATGGAATCAGCTCCTGATAGACCAGGAACTATTTTTTTTAAAAAAAATACTTATTAATCTAAGGGCTAAAACAGATGACATACACCCCAAATGCAGCCCAAAGCTGCCCTGATGCCACCCCAACCAGGAAGAGCCAGCTTGAAAAAGCGAGGAGAAAACTGCTCCTTTTCAGAAGCCAGCTTAAAACACCGGCAAAGGGCTGGATTAGGGCCACATGCATGTGGTTGCCATGGGTCCTGGGCAAGTAGTGCCAAGGTGGCCCCAATCCACCCTTTTGGGGCGGTCTCTCCTGATTAAATTAATTAAATACTATACCCCTAAAAAGCAATCAACATGGTGATGGCTACTCACATACCATATCTATCTAAATAGAGCAAAACAGAACCTCTAAATTCTGTAGTCCCATATACTCTTATTCACATGCAAATATTTACATAGTCATTATTAATGTAAATCCTGTTGTGTGTGTGTAAATGGGCACATGTACTTGAACACAGAAGTCAGTGCATTATTATAGGTACATGAAGGAAAACGAGCATCTGTAGACATGCACGTGTGTGTGTGTGTGTGTGTGTGTGTGTGTGTAGTATCAGAAACTAGTAGTTTTCGTGTAATACAGAGAAGGAGAGCAGAACATAGAGTTAGATAAAATTGATAGCAGAAATAATGAAAACTTCATGGATGAAACTTTCTAGAGATCTGTAAGAGAACCTATGACCAGGTGGCAACATGTGTATTGCTTGCTTCTTCGTATTCCCTACTTTTACATTTGTAAATAAAATATTACAAACCCACCCTAAATTGCCAGTCACCTCTCTCCATAGAAGGAAGCCCAACACCAAGTGTTGCTTCCATAATTACTTCTTACTGCTTGAGGAAGTAAGTGGCGTGCAACATAAACAATAGTAGTAGTGGGTTATGTTATAAGTTACACTAAAAAGGACAATGTCCCAGATTGATAAGATGGTGTTCTTTGCCTAGGTCAAGAGCTACATCAGCAGTGGGGGGAAGGATGAGTATCTTCTATTATCATTTGTAATTATTTTACAAAAAAGTCTGTATTTAAATTAAACATAAAAGATAAAAGTATGTGTGTAGACTGCTTCTAGATCAAGATTCACAGTTACGGGAAACCATGCTTTAAGAGTGCTGGAAATAGTGGTGATCAGGGAGGCATTTTCTAGGAATGAATCAAATGAGTAAAAGACTAGTTTCATACCATGATCATGCTTATGTGCTAAGGGGAATGGCCAAAAGAGAAACACACAAAAGTTCCACTTGAAAACACCCCAGTTCTTTGTACACGCAGCTACTGTGGGATGTCACTTATAGCTCTGTTCACTTTCTGGAGTTCTCTGAATTGAGATCACTACAAAGTAGCATTAAGAAAGTTGTGACATTTTGATACTGGTTCGTGAGAGTCACTGTTCATATCCCATATAGAAAGAATAAGAAAGAATAGAATAGGAAGTCCTGAAGAGAATTTGGAAATTTGTTCCAGGCATCACTTACTTAGATTGTGATTGTCCTTCTTCTGGCGTTCCTTAGCCAAAGCACGACTCTCAGCATCTAGAGACAAAGATCAAATTAACAAAGCTGTAAGTCAAGAAAAAGTATGATATTTAACACACATGTGCACTTATCCACATATAGGCATAAATAGATTTCCTCTTGTACTCTGAGGCAAAGCTGGAGCTAAGTAGTTCCTCAACAAGTCATACACCCTTTTAAGTTACCTGTGAGCTCTCTTTTCTGGGTGAGATCAGCAGGGCAGGAGCTGCTGGTGATGCCCATCGCAGAGGGAGTCATTGGAAGGTCACTGCTATACACATTCATATGGCTGCTGGATAGTGGCAGCTAAAAAACAAAGATGTGAAAACAAATTTTATTTTAGCACAGGAAATGCAGGATGCCAGTTACAACCTGCTGAAAGCATCATGGATACAAGGACTGTTTCAGCTATTCAAGCAACTATGTCCTATTTGATCATACTATCTCAGCTGAAGGTGAGCTGCTTCCCCATGGAGAGATTCTGTACCAATGTAATAATGTATGAGTAGCGAAATACAATAGGAAGGGCCCAGTGGCAAACTACTCATAGCTAACTGTCGTCCTTTCTTCTAGTCCTTTCTCCTCCCATGATACACTACATTCCACCCATGTAGAGAAATCATGTAGCACCTTTGAGATTAACTGAAAGAAAGAAGTTGGTAGCATGAGCTTTTGTAGACTTACATCTACTTCCTCAGGTGCATCTGCAGGAAGAAGACTTAAGTCTACGAAAGGTCATGCTGCCAACTTCTTCCTTTCAGTTAGTCCCAAAGGTGCTACAAGATCATTCTACATACTGATTCTACAGACTAACATGGCTATATCTTTACATTCCATCCAAGTGACACTTGTACACATACACACACACCCCTATGTAAGATTCTGCCTCACAAATGTAGCTTTCAAAACTCTAGAATGGGACCAAATTTCTCTTTGATTCTTGCCAGTTGATGGCTCCAAATCACTTCCTGTGGAAAAAATCACAGCGTCCATCTACCCTCCATATAGATGTTGTAATTTATAACTCATCTGACTTAAAGTTTTAATTTCTCCACAAGCCCCAAACTAGTAAGGTTGCTGGCCTATCTGGAATTTCTTTTTTCACCCAAGACCAAGACATTATCTGAACCATCAGTCTAAGCATGCCACAACATTTTAGTCAAGCCATCTCTTCGTCCCCAGCTGTGCATGACCAGATGACATAACACTGGTTTAGAAAAGAAATATGTTGCACTGAATCCTGCCACCACACCCCCAAATGCCACCATGCAGGGAAGACTCCACTGCCACTAAAGTTTCCCCTGCTACAATTACTACCAAGTTTTAGCATAAACTACAGCAGCTCTCTGTGGTAGAGGAAGGGCCTTTGCATATTTATAGTGCAAAAATGAGGAAGGAAGAGCCAAATTAGCAGCAACAAGTAAGCCATGAAAATCATTTTTACTGAGTGGGGCAAAATAGCAGGAGGGCTACATATTTCATCCAACATGAAATACTGGCGACAGCAAGGGGCTGCAAAATAGCCTGTAGGAAGGTGCATGAAGCCTATTGCCTAGACCTATGTTGGATGGACTAAAATACAGTTCCTTACATTCTATCTTTAGACAGAGAGATGTGTATCTTCTCTTCCTCCTATTTGATTCTTAGCATTTGTTGTTGTTCTGTGCTGACAAGTTGACTTTGAGTTACAGCAACTCTATGAATCGAAGACCTCAAAGAGACCCTTGTATTAATAGTCCTGCTCTGGACTTGTATTTAAACTGAAATAATAGGGCATCATCTTTGAAAAAGCATCTCTAAAACTCCACTCCACTGAACTTCCAATCTCATTTACACATTGAAATTAGGGGTGGGAGTGAAGAAACAAGTAGCATTATATTTGCAGTGTATGCACACTGTAATGTTTAGCCCCTCTATTAGTCTGAATAAAATTTTCCCTAAAGCTTCACCACCTTCCAGCTGGGAGACAATTATATTTCATTTTATATCTTTATTTTATCCTGACATGGCAGCATTTCTTGCTCCATTAAGCCCTCCCTGTCTGACAGCAAGAGGCAAACAAAAACACTCACAGTATTGGGCATATGAATTTCTGGATTAATACATCCCACTGTAGTTGTCAGCTGCATTATGTCTTCAATGACATCATCTATCTGAAAGAAATAAGTCAGAGAAGTACCTGAGTTACTATGTTGTAGCAAAAATAGCAGAAGTCTTGTAGTACCTTAAAGTCTAACGAATTCAATATAACATAAACTTTCATGGATAACAGTCTGTGAGATATAGGGATGATTTCCCCAGCCTAATCAGCAATATATATGCATGCATGTGAATAGGTATGGAAAATACAATGAGAAATTTGTGACTAGCGAATAGTTTTCATTTCACATGGTACTACAACATCTCTTGCTAGAAAAAAGGGGGACGAAAGCTCCCTCACAGCTAGTTTTTATGTATCATTTCCTATAGTGGGTCCTTGCTATCAACTCAGGTTTGGCTTCAGAATCTTCAGTGGATGCCAAAATCCATGGATACTTTATATGCAATGGCACAGTAAAATGGTGTCCCTTATATATAAAATGGCAAAATCAAAGTTTGCTTTTTAGAATGTTTTTTCCTTGGAATATTTTAAAGCCATGGATAGTTGAATCCATGGATACAGACAGAATCTGTGAATATGGAGGGGTGGTTGTACATTCTCGTCTGAAAAACGCACCCCCACCCCTAAACATTAAGTTATACAAGCAGGGGTTCATGTGCTGCAGCTCTGGCTGAATTATACCACTTTACATTGCAAAAGTAGGGGTTGCATATTTGAATTTTCCCTCATGTAAACTCATTCAATACTCCTGAAAACTTGTTCAGAACAGATTTAGCCCAGTTTCCTCCACTATTCCCTGTGTGTTTATATATGGAGTGGCAGAATTCAGAAAAACATAAAGCATATGATTGTACTATTCAAGTAACTGTCATGCAAGCAATTGTCTGAGAGGAGATGTGCTTCCTGGCAGAGAAGCAGGCTTCCCCACAATCAGTGTTCTTGCTTTCTCTGGTAAAGTACCAGAAAAAGCAAGGTTGGGCCCATATGCCTGTTTAAAAATCCACCAGTACCTTCTTCAAGAAATCCTCATGTTCCCAAGACTGTAATATACCCACCTCCCTTTCTGGGTTAGAGCCAATGTTGAGCATTGCCATTGGACTGTTGGGGGTGCTGTTGCCTGCAGAAGAGGACAAGACATGGCTTGGTGTTGGTCTCACACCTGGTGAGGCAGAAGGGGGAGGCTTAGGAGAAGGGGCACTGAGCAGTGGAGCAAATTTGTTCCCATAAGTTTCAGACAGGAATTCTTGGACCTTCTTGTCTCGTGACCGCTGCAAGTGGTATGTAGTAGGGTTCTCCAGGAAAGACTGAACCTAAAAGTAAACATTAAAAAGTCAGCAGAGGAGAAGGACAGCTATCCATATAAAAAGTGACAATAATTTTCAGAGGGGAGGGGGAAGGTTTAATTTTTCACAACATATTAACTTTGCAGATCTGACTTACTGCTTCACCAAGTGCACTCACACTTAAAACCATGGCATTTGTCTATCATTCTTCCCTGCCTTGGTTGTCTACCTTAGACTGCAAACTCCTTAGGGACATGGAACTTACATTGCTAGCCCTGTAAAATGCATTGCACAGTGGTAGCCCCATCACAAATTTCAGCATAAAGAGGCAGAAGATACTTCTGTAGTTCCCTAGTCAATAATAATTTTCCAACTGAGCTGAATAACCCATGCCCTCCACCATTTTTGAATTTTAAGTAATCACATGCAAAAGTGAGAGGAATTTAGAGACTGAGGGAGATTATTGTTGACAGTTTTGGAGTGACAGTGATCTTACTTTTAAATTCAAACTGGCTAACAGATTTATATCTTCCCAGTAACCCCCAGAGTCTTGCTACTGCTTCAAATACTGGTTTGCCTTGGTACCAGCAAACCAGTAACACATAATGATGTAGCATTGTACAGTAGGCCCTTGGTATTCACTGGAGTTTGGTTCCAGGACCCCGCGTGGATATCAAAATCCATGGATGCTCAAGCCCCTTTAGTTACAATGGCATAGTAAAATGGTGTCCCTAATCTACAATGGCAAAATCAAAGTTTGGCTTTTGGAATTTATATATTTTTAAAATATTGTCAAGCTATGGATGCTTGAATCTGTGGATATTTGATCCAGGAATCTAGCTGAGTTCATATCAACAAAGTACCATTCGAAGCTGCAACAAGGCTTGTGTGTATGCATGTGTGTGTGTTTGTAAAAGAAAAAAAAGATAAGTGTGTGGAGTTATAGTTACACTTAAAGATATGAATTTGTAAGATTTCACTTCCCTCCCAAGCAGTCCAATTAAATCAATTGGGGCAGAGGAAATCTTATCCTGTCCCACTTTTTTAAAAAGTGGGGGATCACTTTTTAGCCTAGCACCAAATTAATTATTTTTTTTATCAAAGATCACACTTAATGACATGACTGATTCAAGTAATAGTAATTTTTTAAAAACAAATTCTTGCGCACACTACTTAAAGGTAAGAACTAAAATTCTGAAGCATTCTGAAAGAAATTAAATATGTACCTTGGGAAAATATAAAGCTAACAAGTAACTGGTCACTTGACAATTTGAAGAAATCTTAATCAAGTCAATTGTTTTTTTAAAAAAAAATCTTTTCTTTCCCTGCATGCAAATGTTAGTATTGTGTTTAAAAAAATAATTACTACTTTCAAGAAAAAGGGCAATTCCACTTCTTAAGGAAGGGTAAACTATGTATTTTCTAAAGGAGTATAAACTCACTTAGGCATTCTCTGTTTGTTTATCTGAATTAAGTTATTTGCTGATTTTTTGGTTTTTGCCATTTTCATATGTCAATGGCTAATCCTGTTCAACATTTTTGTTAGGCAGCACCAACTGTACCTTTAAGACTTCTCCTGGCACAGGGGGTGGTGTCTGGAAATGAACTGGTGTGTTGATGGCAGGGGTTGGAGCCACTGGCATCTGCTGTTGCTGCATGTAATGCATCATTGCCTGCTGCTGCATGCGCTCCCGTTGCTCCTCTTGCTGTACTTGCTCTCTCATGAGCTGCATTCGTAAACCAATGCGTGACGCCATGGTTTATTTTTTTTTATGCTTGTCAAATCTTCTTGAAAGACACCTAAAATCCTAGGGAATAAATTAGAAGGAATCAGGCCCAACAATTCAAGATTAGCTTGTGGCCTTTTATCTATATGGTAGAAATATTGCCACACGCTACAAAACTCTGCACTGCACTTTAGAGAAAATAAGTTAGTTTGCACAAATGATACAAAAGCAACAATTACTCAACTATATAATAATAATAAATATAGAGTAAACTTAGTATAGATCACTTGTAGGGAACTTGTGGCTCTCCATATGTTGTTGAGCTACATCACTCATCATCCCTGGCCACTGGCCATACTGTTTGAAGCTGATGGAAACTGAAGTCCAGCATATAGAGTGTCATAAATTATTCACTCCTGGAGTAGGTTCTGTTCAACCACACTGCAACCATCTAACCTTTTGTTTTCTGAAACTAATCAGAATCTACTGAAGTTTTACAAACATCACTTTTAGTGGCAGTCAAGATAAACTTTGAAGGAAATGAACTGTTATGCAAATCCAGAAATTCTGTTTCTGTATGAGATCAGAACACATCTTGTTCACTATCAGTTTTGCTATAAGATGCCAATCACAGATGCAGGTGAAACATCAGGAAAAAACTCTTCCAGAACATGGCCACATAACCCAGTAAACCCACAGAACACTATGGACGCTGGCTGTGAAAGCCTTCTACTTCAGCTTTGCTATAGCTGCATGATTCAAATAAGAAACAGAATTGCCATCCAGGACTGTAACCTTATTGTTGTTATGTGCCTTCAAGTCAAATCTGATTTGTAGGCAAGCTATGGTAGGATTTTCTTGACAAGACATTCCATTGCTTTTTGCTCAGGGTGAGAGTGTGTGACTTATCCAAGGTCATCCAGTAGGTTCCCACGTCTGCATGGGGATCTGAAGTACACCAAACCGGCCTTCTGTATCATAATATACTTTATTTTATTCCCTGTTTTATAATCTTACAGTACAGCAAACTGACTTACTATTCCTTTATTGCATTTTATAAACACATTTGAATGAATGCTAATACTCAATATTCTTGCTTTTCTGAATGGGAAAAATTATTTTACATTTTAATGATATACATTTCACATTCACTCTTGCTCTTCTCTTAACACATAACAACTGGTGTGGCACCCTGTTCACATTCACTTTAAATTGAAAAAGGAAAAAAAGAGTTTAAAGTTAAAGTGAGTTAATAATCCCCTTACCCCTGACATTAAATTTTGCCCTGGATTAACCCAGGGAATGAAAACCCACTGCCCTCCTTCTGCTTCCTTATCACCTTCAGTCAGATGACAGGAGACACATATTAAACCTTACAGAACTGAGTCAGAGGTGATCCCAAGTACCCCCCCCCACACACACACACACACTCATCATGTGACACAGGTGGAATTCAAGACCAAAAAAGGAAAAAGGAAAAGATAAGAGCTTTGTTTGCATTAGACGGAGGATGAAAGATGGTCCAAAAGATGGGGTAACAGAGCAGTTATTGCATCTCCCTGCCCTGTTAGTGCTTCCTATGCTAGCTACAGCCTGGGCCTGAATTGTGAAAAGATGTTCAGATGTCACAGGGCTAATAAATTCTGCCAACAGAAATGTAGCGATGGGGCCCAACTTTGTGGAAATCTTTCGCCAGAGAAGGAAGGGATTAATTGAACACATCTCTTGTAAACAGAAAAGGTATTCCTGACTAATCTAAGAGCAAATTTTTAAACAATTATTATTTAAAACAAACCCTTTTAATAGATACACGATCTCAAAAGAGAGATGAGAGTTGGCTATACATGAATATCTATTTGACAGACATTAGCTTCAAGAAAATATATATTTTTGAACATAAAGTCATCTTACGCTAATGTATACGCCTAGCTCATGTGCATTATTGTTGCTGAGCACCTTCAAGTCATTTCTGACCTATGGTGATCCTAAGGCAAACCTGCAATGGGTTTTTAATGGAATGTTTCTTCGGAAGGGATTTGCCATTGCTATCCTTTCAGGATGAGAGAGTATGACTTGTCCAAAGTCTCTCAATAGATTTCCATGGCTGAGTGAGGATTTGAATCCTGCTCTTTTGAGTCATAGTCCAATGCTCAAACCACTACGCTACACTTGCTCCTATGTATTTTCCCTTTTTTCTGTACCTTTTGCTGTATCTTATCTTTTTTATTTTGTTTTTCTTTTCTTAGTAATATATTTTTAAAAATTCAACTAAACCCTTAAAAAAGAGATCAAGAGAAGAAAGGGAGACTGTTTCTAAGATGACACCTGCCTCCTCAACAAGAAAGGCTGGCATCCTGTTCAGTGTTTATGAGATCACAATCTCAACTCATATCTTGTAACCTTTGGGGTTCATGTTCTTGGTCATTAATACAGGTTGAGTTTCCCTTAGACAGAATTCCAAACTCTGAAATATTCCAAAACCCCAAACTTTTTTCATGGGTGGTTGAGATAGTGACATTTTTGCTCCCTGATGGTTCAGTGTACACAAACTTTTCTTTCATGCACATAATTATTTAAAATATTGTACAAAATTACCTTCGGGCTATGTGTATAAGGTGTATATGCAACATAAATGAATTTTATGCTTAGACTTGGGTCCCATCTCCATATGTCATTATGTATGTATATGTAAATACAGATATTCCAATCCCCCGCCCCCCAAAATAATCCAAAATCTGAAACACCTCTGGTCCCAAGTATTTCAAATAAGGGACATTCAACCTGTAACCTGCAGGGGTCTTTCCAGCTGCCTGACCAGGAGAGCACTTCAGCCATTGCCCAATTTTCCAAACTTCAGAGCCATGGAGATTTAGAATCAACTTTTTTTCTTGCATGCAACTTTAACCAGAATGAAGTCATTCATCTAAAACTCATACAATGTCTTTATGTGTAAGATCCGTAACAATAAACTCATAAACAAACTGTTATTTAGTTCAGGGAGGTTAGATGTCAGGCTCAGTTCATCTATCCTGTTTGTTTGGTTTTACTAAAATCCTAAGATTAAAAAATGGAGCCAAGTGCACAAAGTTATACACTAAGAATTATTGTTCAACCAGACATTACTCTACTGTTCAACACACACCTAAGCAGTTCAAGCACTAAGGACTGAGCTTTCTTGATTCTTCATTCAGGCTGGAATCTTCCTATGCCATAGACCAATAAGATAACAACAACCTGTAATATGAAAGCTCTTAAAATGAGTATGTTTTCATAGTGATTTTGCAGGGCCAGCTCAGCCCTCCTGAAAATGAATTCAGCTGCTTATTCAAATGCTGAAATATGCACACAGCATTTGACACCCTGCTGGTTAAGCTTTTTGTCCTCAGGGTGCCTCAGCTGTTTTACTAGCCGCCTTCTTCCATCACGGAGTGTGAAGAGCTTATAGGCCATATCTGGGCACAGATTAAGTTATCTTATTCCTTCTTGCTGTCATAACACAGGCAGTACATAACAACTGACACACAAAAGAATAGATGGCTTATTCATATGCTACACAAGCTGATTCAGAAACCAGCTTAACCTCTTACAAATAATGACGTTCCTTTTACCCAAATGGACAGGCAGTTATTCTCCAACACATAAGGAAAATCTACTATTTGTAGTGCTTTTCTTGCTTTTTCACTTTTTTCTTGACAATACATATTGTCCTACATTTCACAGAAGAACACTGGGACATGAGTGGCCAAGCAACATCAGTGTGGTCAAAATAGCAAAAGTTATTAATAAGGAAGGACAGACAAGTCAGCAGCATTTTGTTTTTGTCTGAACCTAATGGTTGAGGGCAAATTACTCAATTTGCAGCACTTGAAATAAGCTGAAAACAGAAAGGAAAATGGGAGGAGGATAAAAAAAACTGGGACATTTTAAATGCTGCAGAAAAGGTGGGGTGACAAAAGATTTATTGGGACTGTCCCTGACAAATTGGGACTGTCCTAATTTGACAGATATCAAAATAATTGCATAATGAGTTTGTTTTGTTTTGTTTTGTTTTGGTTTGGTTTTAAAGCAGGACCCAGGGTGCATAATAACAGCCCTGTGGGATACAGATTGAAAGACTTTAAGTATTGCAAGTCCTTATTTTATAGCTATGCCATGTGTTCCAGCCAATGGAATAAAAACATGGAGAGAGGGAAAGTGTTACAAAATACCAAGTGATGGTAGCTACATCTAGGGAATCTAGACAGAAGCAGCTTCAGGTTACCTCCCCACACACCTACAAAACACTTCCATTCTACTGCTGAGGGAAACCACTGTAAATGCATGGTTGGAAAATCCATTTGGTAAACAGGAGGGAGAATGGAAGTACTATGGCATCATGTGCAAACGTAAGCCTCAGTTCAAGAGGTGTAAGATCCAAGTGTCACAATGCCTTTATATTAATGTACTGTGTGATCATACATAGACTATTCTGGTCACTCCACCTCAGAAAAGATGTTGTAGAGCTGGAATTATGTTCAAAGAGACAACCAAAACGATCAAGAGGATGAAGTATTTCCTTTTGAGGAAATGGTTACAACATTTGCTGTTTTTCAGCTTAGACAAGTCACTAAGGGGTAAAGAGAGATATGACAAAGTTGTGTAAAATTATAGACAGGATGTAGACAAAGGAGTGGGATACACATCCCCATGCCTTTTCTCACAATAATAGAGCCCAAGATCATGTAATGAAGATGAACAGTGGAAAATTAAAAAAGCATGGATATAACTCTTTAAAGGTAACAATGGCCCCATACAGACAGGCCAAAATAAAGATGCTCCAGGTCACTTTGAGGTATGCTGTTTAAATGATGCATGTGTCCTAAGAGTCCGGAAATCGTGCCAAAGCCACGCTCCGGTCCCAAACAAGAAAAGTACTGTATGAAATAAATCTAAGCAGGCAAATGTGACAGGCTTTTTGCCACATGATTGTATTTTTAAAATACGTCTCAGTCTCCATTCCTGTACTATCCTAAGCCAGCTTGGATATAAATAAATTACATGAATCAAAAACTATTGGATGGTGTGAAGAATGGAATTAATTATCTATAGCAGAGAATTGATTTAAAATGCTGGAAGAGTCACCCATGGGAGAACTGCTTCCTATTATCATTTAGACATTTTGAAAGTCTAGCTAGAAAATACAGTTAAGAATAGCAACACAAGCACTGCATATTCAGCCATAAATGTGCACCAACTGGGAACCAAATTATTATGCTTCAAAACCTGGTGTATTATACTAATAATATTCTTGTCCAGGGGGTCTTCCATATTTGTGACGTGGACATTTAACAGACCATGACCTCTAATCCACAGGGTGTTTTGTGTACTGGCCATTCACCTGCTTGTAACCTGACTAGAACAAAGCTCACAAGTTGCTATACTTTCAGGCAAGCACACATTTGTTGTGCTGTGGGCACATGTTGTGAACTGCAGAACATCTCACTCCCTTTCTTGAGAGTCGATACAGTTGGCTGTCCATATCCACAGATTCTTTATCTATGAATTCAACCACCCACAGATTGAAAATATTCAAATATATATATATATAAATTATGAAAAGCAGACCTTGATTTTACCATTTCATACAAGAGACATAATTTTATTATGCCATGGTATTTAATGCAATTTGAGCATTCTCAGATTTTGGTATCCACAGTGAGTCCTGGAACCAAACCCCAGAGGATACCAAGGGTTCACTGTACATGGCATAACAGGATCTTTTCCAGGTTTGAGGGAGCCCCAAACAAAATGCCCTCTGCTACATCCCAGTATCTGTTGCTGGACCCTCACATGTGCATATATGTCTTCAAGTCACCTCTCAATTTATAGTGACCTCATGAATTTCATAGGATTTTCAAGAGCACAGAAGTCGAAATACCAGTTCCTGTGTGTCATCTGGGCCACCAAGCCAGCCTGCCTGAGGCTCTATTTTGTTGCCAGGCTGTTTCGAGGCAAAAACTCGAAAAAGGTACCCCATTATGTGTCTCATCAGGCCCCCTCTGGCACTGTGTGTGTGTGTGTGTGCGCGCGCGCGCCCACGTGTACATGCGCACACGCATGCCTTCAAGCTGCCTGTTGACCTAATGCAACCTCATGAATTTCGTAGGGTTTTCTTAGGAAAGGAATCCTCAGGGGTGGTTTTGCCAGTTCTTTCCTCTGACTTATAGCCTACCGTATCTGGTATTTGTTAGCGGTCTCCCATCCAAATACTAACCAGAACTGACACTGTTTAGCTTCCAGGATCAGAAAGAATCTGGTGCCTTTAGGGTATTTAGGCCAGCTCATTAAACCATACATCCAATTAAAACACCCCTTTAAGAGATAAACAATTAAAATACATACTTCATATTAAAAGCAGCACATCTAACTGCATATCACTCCATCCTGTTCAGCCTGTTTAAACAAGGTCTTTGTCCTGCCAGCAAAAAGACAGCAGAGAGGAGGCAGATTGAATCTCCCTCTCCACAGAGTTAAAAAGTTTAGGAGCAGCCATCAAGAAGGCTCTCCCTTTTCCCACCAGCAATATCCATAAAAAGGTAGAATTGGTCTCTGAGAAATCTATACTAGATGTACTTATTTATTCCCTCCCCTCCACAGTAAACAGACTTTATGTATGAAATTTATATTTCCACCTGGAGCTGATACTCTTATTTCCCTGGCTCCATTCTTCCTGTGTAAAGGCCCTCTGTGTCTTGATAGATTATACTCTTGCTAGAATCAACTTTACAGCCTCACTCTTGGATTTCCCCTATAAAAGGCCAACATACCAAAAAACCACAATGACTACAATCTAGGGTTGTTATAGAGCATTCATTCCCTACCACCACTACCAGCAAAAATGTTTCTAGAAGTAGTAGTAGTGATTATAACACTAGGCTACTTTTCAAGGCTGCCATAGCCCACAACCTCTCAGCCACAGCCCTGCCAATACACAATATGTTTACAGAAATTGTGAGTTGTATCTACACTGACTGGATGAATAGTTGGGTTTTTAAAAAAAATTATTTTAGAGAAAAATATTAAATAAGACTTGAGTTATAAAAATCATTAGTAACCATCTTTATTAATACCATGGGGATATAGAAAAATTACTGCAAAATAACAGCTCCATTAAACTCTTGGATTTCAGATTTTTATGGGGGAGCAAAACAATGGCTTTTAAATAAAATTCTTTCTTTAAAAACAAGGCATGTCAATTACTACTATAACTTGATTCATTGGCTAAAACACTGAACTCTAGCAAGTAAGCTCTCTCAGCAGGTGGCATCACAGTCCCATCTCAACGATGTGCTGGCAGTTTGAGGTTATGATTGAACAAAAACATCTCCTCCCAGCTGAAATCTTTCTGCCACCTGTTCTTAGAGATGGGCTAAGAGAACAATTTGCCAGTGGAACTGCCCTCTGGCTAAGATTTATCAGCAACACAGCAAAATTAAGAGGCAGGACAAGAGCAAGTAACAGTAAATCCAAACCTTTTCTGGACCAAGTGTGGGTCATTTCCATATTATATAATGTAATATGCTACAATTAGTGTTAGGGCTCACCAGTGAAAGCTGGGGTGTTTTGTTTTGGGACTCCTCAAACCTGGAAGAAATATCAGTGGTCTGATATAACCCTTTAATTAGTCACAAAGTAATACCTGGCACTGTTGAGAGCTTGAAACTTGTTTTTGTTTGTTTGTTTTTGTTTTTAAAGGAGGACCCAGGGTATATAATAACAGCCTTGAGGGATACACATTGAAAGGTTTTAAGTATAATTCCTTATTTTATTTTCTGATATAGCTGTGCTATGTGTTCGAACCAATGGAATAAAAACATGGCAAGGGAATGTGTTACAAAATACCAAGTGGTCGTAGCTACATCTATGGATCCTTATTACAATCTTAGAGCCTTATTGTATTTGAAAAGAAAAACAAAAGCCAGCAAAATAGAATGCCTACAAAGCACTTCCATTCTACTGCCGAGGGAGACCATTGTAAATGCATGGCTTTTGTCCTGCTCAAAAAATCCATTTGGAAAAGCTACACATTTATACCACCAGCTCCCTCTGGACAGAGAAGAGAAGTACTACAATGCCATGCGGGACTATAAGCCTGAAGGTGCTGCTATCTCACAGGCTTTCATTTTTTTAAAAAATGAGAGAAGGCTCTAAGTATCTGTCACCCAAAATTTCACTTCTTCTTGTTGTGTGCCATCAAGTCATTTCTGACTTATGGCGACCCTAGCATAGGGTTTTCCTAGAATATTTGTTCAGACAGGCTTTGCCATTGTCTTCCTCTGAAGCTGAAACAGTATGACTTGCTGTCTCTCCCAAGGTGGAACAGAGCCCCCAGTCCCAAAGTATCCTTTTTGTTCTTCTTCCTTGCTTTGGGGTCACTCAAGGATTTCTATAATTTTCCTTGGGAGCATCTCAAACTGCTAGTTAGCTGGTGATTCCATTGGGAAGCTGTCCCAGAATTTCATAAGATGCAGACACAGCAGTTAAAGTAGAATCACAGTGCTGTAATAATCTAGTGTGAAATAGGGCCCAAAGAGTGATGCCTTCCTGTTTCTGAATAAAACAAGAATTCAACCTCATCTGTATGCAAAGCATGTGTTTTACCACTCATTTATAGGAACCACCTTCTACACTTGAGTGTAGAATTAGTTCTTAGTAGACTTCTAACTTTGCCATTTTTTTTTCTTGTGGTAAGCCTTAATTTGACTTTATTTCCAATGTATCCTAAAACTTGCATAGACTACAGATCTTTTCATTAGACACACAAATTGGCAGATGTAATATTGATTATGAATGCATAGACACAGAGGCTCAGAGGTGACACAAAAGGATAAACAGAGTTGTTAAATGGCATGAAATGCAAAAGGTATAGTTAGTCTGTGAGATTTCCACACAAAGCTCAAAAGGTATCAACATAACCAAATGTATATCTAATTTTGCATGGAAGTGGCCCCACTTTTTTATTCCATAATGCACATCTCTCTGTATGTATGTGCATCTATATCTATATCAATATATGTGTGTGAAATACATTGGATAATAATGGTTTATATTGCAACAAATCTGCCGGAATTTAAAGCTCCACAAAGCTTTTGTTGTTGCTGCTGCTGAAGCAAACTAATATGGCTACTCATCTGGAATTAATTTTTGGTCTCACACTAGACCATCTGAAAGCATACCACAGATTATATATCATCAAGAGCCATATACAGGGCAAGAGGTTAGGAACATATACAGTTAGAAACACCATGAACATTATCTACTCCGTAAATTCAGAGATCAGCTGAAGTCCTGTTTGCAGGGTACCTTCTCCTAGTTGGAATCCTTAACTGAAGCAATTTCTTTTGTTCTGATATTAGGAATCACTTCTCCATACTATTATAAAAGTAGATTTGCTATGTCATAAGCATAACATTCTGAGGCAGATTTTCCCCTTTAGGAAATTCCTGCACTTCACTTCAGAATGAGAACTTAATCTAGAGCAATCGTGCAAGCTATAAAAGCCATGGAGAACTGTAAACCAAGACTGTTTAAAATAGCTCTGTTGGCTCTGCTTGGCTTCACCCTATGTAACGTTCATTAGCTTCTGCTTTCACTCTGACTCACTCAACAGGATGGGTGGGTAAACAGGACAGGAGGACTAAAGGAAGGAAAATGACAACCAGTAGACATATGGAACACTAACACAGCAATCCTACACATATTTAATACAAGCATACCTCAGTTTACAAAACCTCTGAGAAAGATGCTCGTTTCTGCAAAGTCTTTATGCTTGTCCAGTCCCCTTTTCCTTGTTTTCTGCCAAGCTGCAAGTTTTTTAGCAGCAACAACACATAGAGGATAGTGAAGGAGGGCTAGAGAAATACAGACTTTGTGTGTCAAATAGCTGCTTGCTGTTTCAATTCCAAGTCTGCATTAATATAATAAAGGTTGGGCTGGCAAAGAATGGGTTTCTACTCTAGCTGATCCTACTATAGTTGTACCTATGTCTACTGCAGGCAAGGTAACAGCAGCTGCCTCCAGAGTCCTTTACTGAGCATGCACATAGGTATTTCATTTTCCATGTGAATGTTTTAAGTTTTGAATAAAAACTCTGCTGAAACATATTGAACCGCTCTTCTTTTTTGTGGTGTAGGAACCTATCCCTATTATTTCTCTATTATTTCTGCCTCTGGTATGAAAATTTATTTTAAAGAAATAATACTTAGGAACACATCCACTTTGTTAACTGAGGCGTACCTATAGTCAGAAGTAATTCTGACTGTGTTCAGTGGTACTTACCCCCCAGTAAGTATAATTATAATTCCAGTATAATACTACAATTAGTTTCCAGGCAAGCGCCACAGTATTAGGTTTTGCCTTTAAAGCCCTACAAGGTTTGGTTGGGTCTAGGTTACCTATGGGATTGCCTCTTCCTGTATAATCTGCCCCATACACTCAGGTCCTCTAGTGGACATTTATTCCCGTCAACCAGAACTAGGTCGGCAACTGTCAGCCAGAGGACTTTTTCCTTAGCCACCCCTAGACTGTAGAATGACCTGCTGGAGGAGATTACACAGCTAAATACACTGTCCAAATTTAAAACAGCATTGAAAACCAGTCTCTTCCAGCAAGCTTATCCAGATAATTTTTAAATTATGCATTTTAAATGTGGATTGTTTTAGAATGTGTATGTCTTATTTGTCCTTTTAAACTGTTGCATTATTTAATTAATGTGTTTTAACTGATGTTGTGTATTGTTTATTTGATGTTGTTCCCCACCTCAATCCATAGGGAGAATCAAGTAATAAATAAATAAATATTACTACTACTACTATTACTACAACTACATATACTGCACTTGCCTAAAAAGGAGGGAGCTGCCCTTTTTACCAATAAGACTTGTGCTGGGCCAAAGTTTCATTATGTTCAATCTTTGTGGGTATGAACACAATTGTACTAATTTTCAGTTGTATGATGACTTGCGAGGCAGCAGAGACTTTTACTTTGCTTTTTCCCCTTGTAATATAAAAACTACAGCCATCTGTTGACTGCTTCATCTTTATTATAAGTCAACCTGCCTTGAAAAACATTTCACCCAACCACCAGCCAACCCCAGAAATCTCCAGAACTGGCTTTCTCTTTTATGGAAGAAACTAGTCTTCCATAACAGTGAAGGACATCATTTCAAATAGCATAATGGGATGTCAGACAACCGTCCTGTTTAGCATCTCCTTATTCATCACCATCCAAAAATCAATACAGTTGGCCATTCTTATACACGGATTTCTTGTACACGAATTCAAGCATCCACGGTTTGAAAATATTCAAAAAAAGTATAAATTTCAAATATCAAACCTTGATTTTCCTTTTTTTATAAGGGACACCATTTTGCTATGTTATTATATTTAATGGGACTTGAGCCTCCACGGATTTTGTTATTTGTCATCCTAGAACCAAACCCCAGCGTATAACAAGGGTTCACTGTACAACACTACATACAAAACACTCTGATGAAGCAGCATAATAATCCTTATATCACTTGCTGACTTCCTTGAATTTCTTGTACTCTATAAGCATACGTATATCATTAAGTTTCTGTGGCATTTATTAGTAGTAGTATTAGTAGTAGTATACTTTATTTATATAGCGCTGTAGATTTACACATTTAATTGACTGTTTCTATTGTGATTAGAATTAGGATGTAAATAATCAAAAATAATGACCACAGAAGAAATACATAAATTCAACCTAGACAATGAAGAAATTGAATTAAAGAGTTCCTGTAAGTAGGATGAAACATCGACCAGACTGGTGACTGGTGGGAGACAAGAAATAAAAAGAAGACTAGGGCCCGTTACAGATAGGCCTAAAAGTATGCGCTCCACACGTACTAGGGTTAGAAAAGAGCGTCCTTTCCAGACGCTCCCAATCCTAGCACGCGCAGAACGTGCACAAAATGGCGGCGGCCGTTCCACACGGCCGCCGCCATTACGACGTCACAGACACTCTGCCTCTGCGCCATGTGAGGGCGCCTAGAGCGCCCTTTCCGCAGCGTAAGAAGGAGCTCCGAAACGGAGCTCCTTCTGGGGTTTGCCCAGAGACGCAGAAGAGAAAGGGGCCAAGCCCTAGGGATACCCCTTTCCAGGCCGCAGGGAAGCGGCCTTTTGCCGCTTCCCCGTGGCCTGGAAAGCAGAGGATCGGGGCCTTGGAGGCTGCCGGTCTGGCAGCTGAGGCCCCGATACAGCGGGGAAAGGGGCAGGTGCAGGCCTCCCCAAACGGGCGGTCTGTAACCCACCCATGAATGGTAAAGTCAGCTATGAAAGAACTAGATAAGGTCCAAAACAGTAAAGATATACAACTGAGCACCAAAGTCAGAGTTGTTCAAGCCATGGTATGCCCCATCACCATGTACAGATGTGAGAGCTGGACGGATTTGAAAAGATATTAAAGAAAACAGATAGGAAAAGAATCAAGTCAATTGAGATGTGGTGCTCAAGAAAAGTGTTGAGACACAAAGACAAGCAAATGGGTCCTTGAACAGATCAAACCATAACTCCCCCTGAAAGCCAAGATAACAAAACTGACGCTGTCGTACTTTGGCCACACCATGAGAAGGAATGACTCATTTAAAAAGATACTAATGCTTGGGAAGGTGGAGAGCAGTAGAAAGAAAGGATAACCATATGCCAGATGGCTAGACTCAATTAGGGAGGTCAGGGACATGAATCTATAGGACTTGAGCAGAGCAGTGGAGGATAAGAGGGCTTGGCGATGTCATGGCCACAGGATCGCCATGAGTCGGGACCAACTCAAGGGCAGTTAACAACAACAACAATCATCATATTCTATTGGTATGTGTTCCAACCTCAAGGCTGCAGTTCTATGCCCTTTTAGTAGTGGGACATACTGATGAGTACATATGTCCAGAATGACACTATAAACAACTATGGAAGATGCATTCACAATTCTATGTCGCTGGAAAAGGAAAACATAGCCTGTCTCCACTATTTCTTTGCCCCTATCCCAGTTCTGTGACAGGAAGAAGGGAGTAAGGATGCATTTGTTTAAATTATTTCTGTGTCACCTCCCAGTTCACAAGGGCTCCCAAGGCGCTGAACAAATAAAAGCTAATTAAAATAATACAGAGCTTAAGAAAATATATAAAATACCAGACATGTGGTATTGTAGTAAGATCAAAAAGTTCTGGGGGGAAATACATTTAACCATTCAAAAATATTTAAGATACAATTTGAAATGTTACCAGAATTTTACTTCTTAAATATAACATCTGTTTTCAAAAAAGAAATAGAAAATAAGTACTGGAGGGTGTTATTGTACATAGTGACAGCGGCAAGATTGGTCCTAACTAAAAATTGTAAAAACAGTGATTCGCCAACTCTAGAGGAATGGACACTAAAATTACAAGAATTAAGAGAAATGGACAGACTTACATTCCTGATCAACAATAAGGGTAAAGATAAACTAAATGAGGAATGGTTTCCGGTACTACAATTTTGGGGAAATACATTTAGTATCAAAAAAGATCTAATGATTTAAGGAATGCATTATATTTTATAGAAATATAAATTATAAAATCTTATAAGATCTGATTAATCAAGGAAACGTAAAACTTTGTTGACTGTTTGTTAGGCCTTTATTGGGAACATGTGAGATATATTACACAGACAGATGAATTAATGTGAAACACAACGAATAATGACACCTGTAAAAGCAAAGCATTTTGTATATATTGTGAATGATATATTTCTAATAAAAATAAAATAAAATAAAACAATACAGAGATAAAGGCATTTTAAAACCCCTTTAAAATACTCTATTAAAACCATTAAAAATGATCCAAAAACTATTCTACAATCCAGTTTCTTTGGGTAGGGAAGCAGGGAGATTTCCTCTGAATACAAAGGGAGTCCTCTTAACGCAAAGTTTGCGTTAAGAGAAATCTCCTTGCTTCCCTGCTTCCTTTGCAACAATTGAAGAACACTAGAGGGAGCCTCGTTTCCATGTGGATTAGGGAGCGGTCCTAGCGTTCACAAACAGGGGCTGCTTTTACCTTTCAGCTACTTTTGGAGGACGTTTTAACAGCGATGCAGGCAAGTGTGAAAATCTTCTATGTTGTGGGACTGCAACTCCCACCAGCCCTAGCCAAGACAGCCAACGGTGAGAAATGCTAGGAGCTCCAGTCCAACAACATCTGAACGGTATGATCCCTTCCTCCTGCTGTAATTAGTAAAGATAGCAAATGACTCTTGAACACTGTGATGAGTAGCAGGAATGAATGACTTGTTAAAGTAACTTTCCAAGCATTCAAAAAATACCCCAGAGAGACTAAGTTACTCACCAAACCTCAAATGGAAAGGGCACCCACAACCTCAGGGACTGGGGAGATACATATGGGAAGAGCCGTTCTTTCAATATCCCTTCCGTATGGCTTCCTAGCATTCAAAAAAGGGGGGAAATAAGGGGAAACCATGATCAATAATTTTGGCAAGGAATAATAGTCTATCTTTAAATACACACACTCACACATTCTGCACGCACACACGCACACGCACACCAGAAGAGATACTATAGCATTTTATACTCATACCAGGACATTCATTCTTATTGGATACTGAAAAGCACAGTAATACTTGATATGAAGTTGTAGTTATCTTAAAAGGTAAAATCATGCCTTTTATGTTATAATATAGTTCTGGGGGTGGAATCCCCAAGTAGTGCTGAACTTTGCAGTAATCAGTGAGAACTAACTTAGTAAATCGGTAGCAAGTATCAGTAGAGTAAACCAGAGGGAGATAATTTTTGGTTGGGGAACTCCAACAAGAGTTATGCCATGTATTAAAAACCCACAAATGCTAGAATAACTGTATATTGTGATTCAAGAACACATGACTCTGTGACATCTGACATGAAATCTCATTTCCTGTACCATCATAAACAGGAGTAATTTCACATAGTCAAATGAAGGAGTTGATCTTTTTTGTAAACCTGATCTTTATTCAGGTGAGTAAGTAATGTGTGTGTACCTAAAATTCTAGACGAAGGGCAAATTGTATTTTAAAGCTGGGTGAAAAGCTCTGAGGGGAAAATCCACCTCCAAGTTAGAAGCAGGAGTATTGTCCACAATGCCTCTAACAAGGAGATTAAGGCATCATTTTGTCAGTTTCAAAGAGCTTTGCCCATTGAGATATTTTTCACACTTGTTTAAACAAAATACAAACCAGGGGTGGATGAACATTACTGCAGGTGTTAACAGGAGAATTGTGACCAAGCAGCATGCCACACAAGGACAAATGATACTACCAGATGCAAAGTAGCACAGACTGAAGGCACCAGTGCAAACATCTTAGATTCCAGGAATCCTATCTAACTACAGTTCATCAATCTAACAACATGCATCCAATCACTTTAGGTCACCTGTATGCTTAGGTTACCGTTTAGCAACTTATAAAAGCTGTTTCATCAGTGAGCACTATCAAGATTGTTCAGGTGATTTGTTTATGTATAAATGTACTTCTCAACACAAATATATAAAATTTAAATAGAATGATAAATGTTTCTTACATAGCATAGTACTGCTAACGCACTGGTTTCAAATTATATCATTTCTGAATTTTCTACTACTATTTGGTTTTGGGTAGTTGGAAGGGATAGCAAATGCCTGTAAAAATATATTTATCAAGAAGGTTAAAAATAAACTTCTAAGAGGGCAGGAGCTATATATATCACATGCAAAACATTCAGGGATGGGTTAAGTTACAGATTCCTTCAACCTACTCAAGAAGGTTGCATTGGTAATCTTATAAAATCATTCTTCATTGGGAGAAGAGAGAAGTAAGAGAATTTCCAAACAGTGGTTTGTTTGCTAGGTCATGCTTAAAAATAATCATAACAGCTACCTAAAATAAGGAAGCATGTGGATTTTAATACTTAAAGGAACTCAAAGGCATCCCCCCTTCGTTATCACATATGATGAATAAATATATGTACCCATACAAAGACAGACAGAGTATAGACACATAAGGTATTGTAAAATTAGGGACCTGCAAGGTTGATGAACTTCTTATAGTGTGGACAAAACCAGAGTAATTTCTGACTCCCACAAGCCATGGCAGGTGCCTGTTCTTCCTATTAGCTGCAGAGGATCCCACATGCAAAATTAGCTCAAGCCTACCAAGGGAGGAAACTTTTAACCAAAGACAAGGACCTGCAGCGCATCCCAGCTTGGTCAAAGCTCATGTCCAACTCAAGATCAACACCACATGACTCAGAGCTAGAACCTAGAACCAGCCCTCAGCCAAGCACATAACAAGGCTTTTGAATCATGTTGGGAGATCATAAAAATGTTCTAAGAGTTCTCCAGATATGAAGCTTCTCTGTCTAGATCCTCTCACACATGGTTTTCACAGAACTGGAAGAGTGAGTGTGTCAGAATGGAATTTGAGAGTTCCAGATTGAAGTCCCAAATGAACCATGGCCCTCAATGCATGGCCCGGGATACACTCTCTCAGCCTGAGCTACCTGACAACATACAGTGAGATGAAAGAGATCCACTTACACCATTTTGAACTCATTGTAGAAAATGGTCACAGGTAACTAATAATCAAATACAAAAACTGCTGGATTAGGAAACTGAACTATTACCTCAGGATAAGGTACTGACCTGCCTGCCTCTTCATTCATTAGTTTAATGGATCTGCCAGGCAAGGAGAAGAGGATTAGGATAGGCTATGCAATCTGAATAAAAAGAATATGTCTTGGCCTCCCTTCACTGTCCTTTTTCATCTCTAACTTTTCTAGGACAAAACATCATTCTAGGCTACAAAGAAGCTTTCACTTGCTTTACACTGGTCATACTACATCTATGTCCAAGATGAAAGAACCTCTGAAAAACTGCATCACATACCCCCACCCACATTCCCCTCAGATTCTATTGGGCATTTGTTTTACAGTTGACAGTGAATGAATGGAAAAATCAATTTCACCATGGAGTCTATTACAAAATTCTTTGTCTGCACAAAGGTCCCAGTAGGGACCCAATAATTACAGAGTGCCTAAGGAAGGGAGCTAGAGGGGAGATCTGACCTTTGCTCTGTTTTATGATACTTCTCTGACACATGTGAGTCCTCAGAAAAGACAATCCAAGACAGACAAAGTTAGGTATGGGGGAGCACCACACTTGGTTGTTTTCTCTTCTTTGTTCTGTATTTCCTTTTCTATGTGCCACTAAGAAACAAGCAGGGAGAAAGTATCCTGGAGGGCAAAGTTCCCAAACTCAAGCCAAGACCAACACATACAGCTTTGGTACTTTCAGAGGTGGCCAGCTAGTATGAGTCCAAGCCAATCCTGCTGTACAGATGCAACACTGAACAATAAATACTCTTGCTTTTATGAGAGAAAAGGATGCTCAGGCTGGGAAGAATGTGAAGAAATATATGGAATGCCCATGCTAGCCAGGTCTGGATGTGCCTTCGAGGGCACAGCTTGGAAAATTTATATTTTGGACTACAGCTCTCAGAATCTCCCAGACCGTGGCTATGATGACTGAGAGATTCTTGGAGTCATCGTCCAAAAATACAATTTTTGAAACCTCTGTTTGAGCAAAGGGACAGACAACTTCTCAGAGACTACCAAGGCAACAGCCTGTGGCCCCAAATTTATGTATTACAACTTGCTCCCAAGGGTTACCCCCCTCATGAGTGGCCCAGTTCCATTATAAAATTGGTGCATTCTTGCCATAAAAGTTTCTAAATAATGGACATATATACCAAACAGACCTTTCATTGTGCAGTTGCCTTGCTACATTCACAGAATTTGATGGGGATGGGATGTTTCCAAGTGATGATGTTTTTCACTTGTAGTTTTTTCCCCATTGCTTCTACCAATTAATCCATTAAGGATGAAAAGACAAAGGAGCTGAAAGTCTTTTGTTTGATAATGCTTCATCTGGAAGCACCCTGAATCTGAACAGTACATATGAACACTGTACGTGGGTTTACTTACACATGCATACGCAGAGCAAAAGAAAATATGGAAAAATCATACATTTGGAATCCTTTACTTTTCATTACATGGGATACTATTGGTAAATAATTTTAAACATGTTCTTGACTGAATTTGGGAAGGCTGTCAGGGAAACATAATACTGCTTAAGTGCCACAATATGCCACCAGTCAACCTTCTGTTTTACACCATAATTCTAAGCATGTTTTTACAAAAATAAATTACTCTGAATTCAATGGAATTTAGTTCCAGGTAAATGTGCATAGGATTTCCGTGTTAGTAAATGTTATGTTGTTGTTGTTTGCCTTCAAGTCATCTCCAACTTATAGTGACCATAAGGCAAACTTATCACAGGGTTTTCTTGGCAAGATTTGTTTACAGGAGGTTTCTCTTTGCCTTCCTATGCGGTTGAGAGAGAGTAACTTGCCCAAAGTCACCCAGTGGGTTTCTATGGCTGAGCAGGGATTCAAACCCTGGTCTCCAGAGTCACAGTCCAAAGTTCAAACCACTACAGCCCACTGGATCACTTAGTAAATCATCCACCAGGAAGAAGAAGAAGAAGTAGTAGTAGTAGTAATAATAATAATAATAATAATAATAATAATAATAATAATAATGTGAAGGCAAAGGTTTTTCAGGCTATGTGGCCATGTTCCAGAAGAGTTTCTTCCTGACATTTTGCCAGCATCTGTGGCTGGCATCTTCAGAGAAGATTTACATGTAAATCATTTCCTCTCAACCAAGGGTCACACAGTATATATACCCCACTCACTTCCATGCCAACATTCTCTGAAGATGCCAACCACAGATATTGGTGAAACATCAGGAAAAAACTCTTCTGGAACATGGCCACATAGCCCAAAAAACCCACAAAAAACTATGGATGCCGGCCATGAAAGCCTTTGACTTTACATTGAAGGCAAAGGCTTTCACGTCCGGTATCCATAAATTTTGTGGGGGTTTTGTGGGCTATGTGGCCATGTTCTGACATTTCACCAGCATCTGTGGCTGGCACCTTCAGAGAATGCTGGCATGGAAGTGAGTGGGGTATATATACTGTGTGACCTTGGTTGAGAGGAAATGATTTACATGTAAATCTAGAGCGCTAAATAAATAAAGCGTAATAATAATAATAATAATAATAATAATGTTAATCAGTGTGTTGGTCAGTTGTTGAATGGCAGGGTTGAGGGGGTTCCCAGCAGGCAATGGATCACTAATTAAATAGACACTCTGAGGCCTTGCCATTCAACAACAGACCAATACAGAGATTGACATGTAAATCTCTTCCTCTCATCCAAGGGTCACACAGTATATGTACTCCACTCACTTCCATGCCAGCAATCTCTGAAGGTGCTAGCCACAGATGCTGGCAAAACATCAGGAATAAACTCTTCCAGAACACAGCCACATAGCCTGAAAAACCCACAAAAATGAATAATAATAATAATAATAATAATAATATTTCTTACCCATTTTACCCATGGATTAAAGTAGAGAATAGCAACAGATTAAGTTACAACACATAACATCAGTTAAAAACATATAACATTATTTAAAAGACATAACATTACTTGAAAATAACATGTAAGACCAAAACAATCAATTCATAATCTAAAATTCATAATTTAAAAATCATCTGGCTAGGCCTGCCAAAATAGATAACAAAAGAAGCATTGGAAGAATTCACAAGACCTTCAGATGAGTTTTTGAATGTGAAGTTCAATAATTTCATGAATCTCCCAGTAGTCTTTTTACCAGGGATGAACTAAGTGCAGCCCACCAAAGACTACTGGACTGCAACTCCCATTAGCCCTAACCAGCATATTTAATGGTGAGGAATACTAGGAGCAGTAGTCCAACAGCTTCTGAAGGGCTGCATCTTGCCCATTCTTTGCTTAATACTTTACATAACCGATTAAATGTAAAGAATAACAAATCTATGAAGTACAAATAATTAATTGGAAAGAATCACAAAAGTGAGGAAAGCTCCAAACTGTTGGCAATAGTGTGAACGAAATGGGCAGGATTTTTTGACCAGACCAGCATTTCTCATTTTTTAAAAAGACCAGTCATGGACACCCATCTAGCAGTTTATGCTCGTCAAATTCCCAATCATTCCAAGGCATGTATCTGCAGGAATATACTTCAATGTTATGTTATTTATGGTTTTTATTTTATTTTTAGATACAGTAAGAAATGCTGAGCCTTAGCAATACTGTATTTCATCAATGTAAGGTGACAGAAAAACACCATCCACTCCCTAAGAAGAAAATCAGGAAAACACTCCAGAGCAAGAGGATCATCCTCATCATCACCACCACTACCACTTATATGCCACCCTTTCCCTAATACTGGGATTTAGGTGGTTTGAACATTATTAAAACAAGTACAGTTTTAACATATACAACATTTAACATAAATGCGCATGCACACATTATTTTAAAAACAGATGTCATAAGCAGCTGGTAGGATACAGTACCAAATCAATGGATTTCCCAGTGGCAGAATAATCATAATTGAAAGCTCTTTTTAATAGCTGTAGATTTTGTACTTGAGGCACGCCATACATAATTTGCACATTCACTCATAGATGTGCAAATTCAAGTTTGGGAAATCCATGTATAGATGCTTGTCTGGTTGGCTGAGTCACACATGCAATAATTCGCGGAAACAAAAAGTCAGCTTTGATTAGCTTGGGGTTGCTGCCTCAAGGGAAGACTGAATTTAAACACTTACTGAATGAAATTGACATGAAATTGACACTGAGATTTGAAATGTGGTTTTGGTAAAGCACATATCGGTGAATGTCTTCAAAAAGCAGTAGTCAGTGCATTGTACATGACTGATTTATTTTTTCTCACCAACTCTGGCAGGCTAAAAAGACTGTGGTCCCTTCTCATGAATACTCTGTGAAATTACAGTTAAGTCAAGCTCAATTATAGCAATTCTTAACTTTTTTGAAAATCAAACATCAATTTGAGAATGTGTTGAAAACTATGGACCCCTTCCAAGAAAAAAATAATTGCAAAGTAAACTGAAGAAAACAACTTTTTTGTCCAGTTCACACACCCCTGAACCCCATCTATGGAACCCCTAGTGGTCCACAACATATACATCATATATTAAGAACCCCCTTTCTACTATTCTACAATACACCTTCCCTCTGGTTGATAAGAAAAATCTATTTTAGGATGCATCTCATCTGTGCAAAGTCTCTCACTCAAGTTTATGGCTTTCCAAAAAGGAAAACAAAATCAAAGATCTCCCACACAGCTCTGAAAACTATACACACTACATCTCTCCTGCCTAAAAGCTTAAAACTGCATAAAAGTACACCAGGAGCAATCACACAGCTATCTGATGCACCAACAAATTCATCAACAACCATTAGAGAAAGCTGTCATTCCGCGGGCTGACCCCTATGCACACATTATGTACTCATCATTGATATTGTTACCTTAATGCTCAGAAAGCCAGAATGTATATTTCACGGCCCCCAAGGTATATATGTGACTTGACAGCATTATTTCTTTGCCAAACAAATTCTTGCTCTCAGGTTCTCATAGAGCACTCTGCATTTCCTCATTTTTCAGGCCCTTTTTAAAAAATTCAATGCTCATCAGCCTTGGGGAGAGGAAGTTGCAAAATAACTGCAGGGCTGCTAAACTCATTCTCTTAATGTGACCAAGGTCCAAAACACACTGCAGAAATAATCCAGTGTAAGACCACTTTAACTGCCCTGATTCATTGCTAGAGAATCCTGGGAATTTAAGTTTATTGTGGCACCAGAGCCCTCTGACAGAGGCTAGATGTCTCACAAAACTACAGTTCACAGAATTCTCTAGCATTGAGCCAGGGCAGTTAAAGCTATCTCAAACTGGATTATTTCTGCAGTGTTTCTTGGACTCAAGATGTTACCAAGAACGTTAAAGCAACAACCCACTACCAACTGGGAGCTGCCAGTACACCTCTGTTTTCTCCTCGCTTGTGCCTACTACAACAGGTGGGCTGGACCTTTTGCCAGGAAAGACGGAAAGGTCTTTAAAAAAAGTATCATTACTATTCCTCCCCTCCTCCTCCATCATCTTATTTTCTAAGGTGGTCTCCTTGTCTTTGCTCCAACAGCTCAGAGCACCTGCAGCTCTGCAACAGAAAAAATCATTGCATTGTCTCTTAAACTCAAATCTAAGCCTCCACACACACATCATAACTGTAACTGAGAAATACTAAAGGCATATACTGTATTTAAATTGCATTTTCAGGTTTCCCTCTAAGAATGTGGGAAACTTTCCATTTCAGAAGGTAAGATAAACTTCTCACTGTTTTATTGGCCGGTTACAGACTGCCAAAATAAAGCTGCTTCGGGTCTCTTTGGAGGTATGCTGTTTAAATGATGAATGCATCCTAAGAATCCGGAAGCTGCACCAAAGCTGCACTCCGGTGCTTAGGAATCGAGTGTGGCTTTTGTGCGACCTCCGGACTCTTAGGACCCATGCATCATTTAAATAGTATACCTCCAAAGAGACCCGAAGCAGCTTTATTTTGGCAGTCTGTAACAGGCCATTGAGATTCTTTCTCCTAGTCAGCACTCTCTAGAATGATCCAGGGCTTAAGGACTTTATCACATGCAGATTTTAAACTGATATTTTAACAAGAGAATAGCACCTTTGGCAGTACCTATCACACAATACTGCCTCTGATACACTGTTGTTGTACCTCTGAAATGTTGTTAGAGAACATTTTTTTCATTGACAGGAAAACCCATCAATAGCAGCCCCATTACTCCACAGGTGTGATGGTCTCTTATAGCACTCCCAATATTGGGCAGTCACATGGTGTCAGTCTCCTCCTTCCCCCTCACTATTCCCAAGCAGACTGTTTTCTTTCTTTTTCCTCACTTTCTCTCACCTTCTTCCTTTTTCTTCTTTTTACTAAATCACATACCCATAACTCCAGAATTTCATTGCAATTTTTTTAAAAAAGGCATGCTGGTTAGGGCATAAAGCCTCAGCCTCAGAGGAAGGCACTGGCAAACCCCTTCTGAGCAAACCTACCCCAAAACCCCCATGATAGATTCACCTTAACGTCACCATAAGTCAAAAATGACTTGAAGGCACACAACAACAACAAACATGTTAGGGGTGCTCCAGGTATAGGAAGCTTTGATTTCCTTTCAATCTGATTGTTCTAAGAACTACATGCAGCATGTGCTTAACAAGTGTTGACAGTTTCCATCACTTCCCTTTGACCATCCTGGTAAAAAAAAAAAAGCAACACCTTGATCAATACACTTAACAGTGCTCTCCTACATATGTATACTTAGAGATAAGCTCCAGTGAGCCCAAAGAAATAAAACCCCAGGCTGAGGAGGTACTGTATATACTCATGTATAAGTATAGAAATGTAGGTTAAAAAATTGACCCAAAAAAACCTGAGTCAACTTATCCAAGGGTCAGTGTCAGTACTGCACTTTAAATCATATATATAACCATCCCCTGGTGAAAGACAAAAGTTTAATCTGCCCTGGAAGCACTGACCCCCTTCTACTGTCTCATCCATCCAACCTTATGAGGGCAAATAGTTATGTCTCCTGGAATTTTGCAAGTTCTTTGGCATTGTTTTCCTTTGCTTTGTCCTTTATGTCCTTCGTTACATATCCTTAAATTTTACCCTCGACTTATCCATGGGTCATATAAAAATCCATAATTTTGGCCTCAAAACCTGCCTTATACACAAGGACTCCAGAGGGCAGGATCAAAATTCAAAATGACCTGAATAGACTAGAAAGCTGGACCAAAGCTAACAAAATGAAATTCAACACAGAGAAATGTAAGGTACTGAACTTAGGGCGGAAAAGTGAAATGCACAGATATAGGATGGGGGACACCTGGCTGAATGAAACTACGTGTGAAAGGGATCTAGAAGTCCAAGTAGACCACAAGATGAACATGAGTCAACAGTGTGATGCAGCAGCTAAAAAGGCCAATGCAATTTTAGGCTGCATCAATAAAAGTATAGTGTTTAGATCAAGAGAAGTAATAGTGCCACTGTATTCTGCTCTGGTCAGGCCCCACCTGGAATATTGTGTTTGGTTCTGGGCACCACAATTTAAAAAGGATGTTGAAAAACTGGAGCGTGTCCAAAGGAGAGCAAGTAAAATGGTGAAGGGTCTGGAAACCATGCCCTATGAGGAACGACTTAGGGAGCTGGGGATGTTTAGCCTGGAGAAGAGAAGGTTAAGAGGTGATATGATAGCCCTGTTTAAATATTTGAAATGATGTCACATTGAGGAGGGAGCAAGCTTGTTTTCTGCTGCTCCAGAGAACAGGACCCGGAGCAATAGATGCAAGCTCCAGGAAAAGAGATTCCAGCTCAACATTAGAAGGAACTTCCTGACAGTAAGGGCTGTTCGACAGTGGAACACACTCCCTCGGAGTGTAGTGGAGTCTCCATCCTTGGAGGTCTTTAAGCATAGGCTGGATGGCCATCTGTTGGGGATGCTTTGATTGAGATTTCCTGCATGGCCAAGGCTTGGACTGGATGGCCCTTGTGGTCTCTTCCAACTCTACAATTCTATGATTCTATGAGGTCGATTTATAGTCGAGTATATACAGTATATTTATTTATTTTATATGCCACCTTTCTCACAGAGTGGGACTCAACACAACTCACAGCAAGAAACCAATCAAAATCCACAGTGCAATCTTAAAAACAATTAAAATCATCACAATTTAAAAATATAAAATCATTTAAAAACATACAAAAGGCTTTTTAAAAACTAAATAAAACACACACGCACACAATAAAAAAGTAGCCTCCTTGGTGCAGTTACAAACAGAAAGGGTTTTGCCTGCCAGTGAAAGGCAAGCAGGGAGAGATCCAGCTTAACCTCCCATGGAAGGGCATTCCAGAGGGTGGAAGCAGCTACCGAAAAGGCTACAATATATCTAGCCTTTGTTGGGATTTCTATATGGGTGGACTCTAACTTTCTTGATCTTTGATTGCTAATAAGTAATTGGGATCTTGGCTAAAGACATCACTTCCATCCACTAGGAATATGACAAGTGAAAATTGTTCTTGCTGGTTCTTCATTTTAAGCGAACCAGGTAGGTTCCTGAGTTTGAACACGAGCATGGGGTTTGTGAATGCCTGAACTTCCCTAGAACAGTATAACTACTGTTCATTGTTTGTTTGTTTGTTTGTTTGCTTGTTTGCTTGCTTATTTGTGGCATTTACACATTGCCCTTCAAAATACTGAATGCAAGGTGGCTCACAATGCAAATCAAAATAAAGGCAATAAAATAGCTCTGTTCTTCTACAACAAGTAATTGCTGTTTCCCAAAATACTGTAACTAAGGTGAGTTGCCCAATTCTTTGGAAGGGAGATCAATACTGAGCCTGTAACCTCTTATCAAATGGAGGACCACAACTTAGCTTCTACGTCAGCAGCACCAGAGGCCTCAAAGGAATCTATGCAAGTTTGTGGAGGGAGTATGTGTCATTTTATTTTAAAAGTATATATTTGGTACAAAAGGCAAAAGATATTAAAATCCCATTCATACAACCAAACAGAGAATCCAAATTGCAAGATGTTTTACCAACTTGATGAATCATTCATGTGTAATGGGTGACTACTACACAGAAATTTAGCAATGTAGTGAACTCTTTTTGGACATTTGCAATATAGATGTTTTGCTGGTCATTCATATTTCAGCACCCCAGTACAAAAATTATGCACAAACTGATGGCGATCTAGCTAGCCACCATCACACAGCTGTTTGCTTGCTGTTATGAGCTGAGCCTATATCACCGCAATGAACCCTTCAATGACTGCACTTCCTTGCTGAAAGAAGCCAATTTTCTAGAATATCCTGGATTATAAAGATTTTTTTAAATGGCACATAAAAAGCTACATAGACATGTGTTTTAAGGTACATTAATTATAAAATGTTTGTTTGCATCAAAACCATTGTGATCTCAATTATCAGTAACACATCAAATATACAAGACAAAACAAAGTAGAAGTTTCAGATAGGCACCTTCACTTAAACATATTTATAAAATCACTGATGATAAATAGACTGTATCGCTAATGCCAGAAGTCTCACATTTAGGCATGGGATATGTGTGAGAGAGGACCATTCTGGGGAGGCAAGAGACAAGAGACTCCTGGCACTGACAACATCCAGTGCCAAAAAATCCTCATGCTTACAACCAAAAATGCTAGGAAACCCTGCTGCAAAAGCAAGCCAAGATAAAGAACCAACAAGGCTCTTGTGTAAGAAGCCTTGTCCAGCTGGCATCAATGCCAGGGAGCAACGTAGTACACTTGCTCTCTTGTAGGCTAACAGCCATGTTTCCGTCTTTGTATTTGGGATTTAGGGAATATCCCATGGCAGGCCTCTCACTGTGACAGGTTCCTAGGGCCAGCTGAAGGGCCTATCTTTAGCTCTTCCCTTATCACAGGATTTAAATAACCATGAAAAACAGAGAAGGCTTCAGTTACTAAACACAGAACATAGATCTATGCAAGAAGCCATCCCTTAAAACTGCTGATTTTGAGCAGACTGAAACAAGTTGCCATTTACTCCAATGGGCTGCCAGAATGAACACAAAAAACCTGCAGCATACCAAGTATTTACCTCCACATTCCAAAGAAAGAATAGTTTTTACTGGAAACGCAAAAAATGTTGCCTATGATTCTATCAGGTCATGTCTACTGAGTTTCCTTCCATATAATCTCTGCTCACTAAATGAGCAGTCTTTGCCATTTTCTGCTGCAAAATCAAACTCATCAAAATAATCAAACTGCTGCAACCCAAATTCCTCCCCAAAAATATGAAGCCTCGGGTGAATACTGTACTAGTACTAATGAGAGGATGAAAAAAACACCCTCAAGTTTGCCTATGACCTGGTAACCTGAAATATAAAGTTTATGTATCCTGGTTTTCCTTAAGGGAGCAAACACAAAACAATATCCCATGAACCCTTGCTAAGAGACAAGGCGCCAAGTGGATTGCTACTGATACTCAGGCTATTCTCAGACTCTGACAGATCTTGCTGAAGCCTGCATCACAAGAAAAGAATTCTTGCCCTCAGAGTTTAGTCACAGCAGGCCAGGGATTCTCCTGCAAGAACTAGAAGAGAGGCTAAATACTAGGCTAAACAGGCACAAGTTAGGGAAATCACAGGGACCAGCTCAGGGGAACCTAGTGCCTCTGCTCCCTGGTGATACTGAAACAGGTGCACATTTAGGACACAGCAAGCTATATTAAGTAAAATCTCAACATGGCCAAGAAAGGTATTGCAGAGAACCCCAGGAACAGAATAGAGCAAAGCATGAAAATGATGGCTTTCATGGCTGGCACCCATAGGTTTGTTTGTTTCTTTTTTTAGTGTGTGTGTGGGGGGGGGGGGGGTTGGGTTATGTGGCCATGTTCTAGAAGAGTTTGCTAGCAAAATGTCAGGAACAAACTCTTCTAGAACATGGTCACATAACCCAAAAAAGCCACAAAAAACTACGTAGATGACATTTGTGTGCAGGTGGTATGTGAGTGTGTGTGTATTAGGCCAAAAGCTTTTTAGCATTGTGCATTGGCAGTTTGTGTAATGGGGGCTCCACCCTCATCCCACAATGTTACCTTTCTGTTAGTAAAGTCCACACAAGATCACTTCCCACACAATAGGTTACCTTTTGTAAGGAATATTTTCCATATAAAATAACTGTAATAAACCAAAACTCTTTCACCCTGTGAAAAATGCCTATGGAAAACCAGTCCTTATACAAGTTGCCTACCTAAGAAATAAGGCTGAACTTCCAGCTGTCAGACTCACAAAAGCATGGATTGGCGAGATTGCCAAGCTCTCGAAAACTAAACAATCTGTCAAAGCCAGGACATATCTGTTACGAGAAATGATAAGAAATAAATGTTCAAGTGTGAACATATTTATCCTTTTTCTTTTAACATATGATGAGGAATTTGTACATCTGCCCTCAAGGAGGAGGGAATATACAGGAACTTCACTCGCTCCTGGAGCCAAAGCTGTTATCTATCTTGCATAGATGCCCACACATCTGCTACTCACTACTTCGGTTAACAAACAAACACTTTCCAAGACCAAACAAGGATTTTATGCCTTTTCAGGATCATTTCATTGTGAATTTTTAGCAGGACTGCAGCATACTCTTATACCAGCCTATTATTTCTAACAGCAGTAAGAGAAAAATGGGTGGGCCAAGAGGCAACAACAAAATTATCTAGTCCCTTTGTAAAATGTCATGAATGAGGCAGGGTGTCTCATTTATTCCACAACACTGTAAGCCCATCTATTTCATGTTATAGACAACCAAAAATTCAACTGTTTAAGCCTTCTGATATCATACAGCTGAACAACAAAAAGAAAGTGGCAGCTGAAGCCTACAAATTCTCAGTTCTGTTACCTTTCATTGGTGGCAGCCAAGCCCTCTTTCTGTTTGCAGATGGGACCACGATTCATCTTTGCCTTCAGACAAGGAATAACTAATTTATTGGGTCTAGAGTAGGGGCAGAGGAATATCTGGTCCACCATATATTCTACTGCAACTTACATCAGTCCTAGTCAGCTCAGCTGGCATAAAGATTTGTAAAGGACCTTTGCCCAGGTACTCTTCACCTTTGGTCTATATGGTACAAAACAATTAACAGTGTGGAGGCTGAGGTTGCAATACAGTAATAATGCTTATCTTGTAATAATAATAATAATAATAATAATAACTTCTATCCTGCCTCACCAATAGGATCAAGGTGACTTACATCAATAAAACCATATACACAATAAAACAATCCCACAACCTCCTCTTCCTTAAAATAAATCACAAATTACAATACATCAAACTGTAATAAATACAATTAAAACCTTTGTATCCACATTACATTAAGCTTATACCTCACAGCATTACCATCAAGTCAATACTTTTTTTTAAAAAATGACTTAACATATACGACTAAAGCTACAAATCTAAACATGAAATAAGGCTCAATGACCATAGCAAGACTTATCCTAATTTTCAACTGTGGTAAATTTCTTCTAATTTATTATTTTTCTATGATTTCCAAGGGATCCAGCAGTGACCCCTTGGAAATTATAAATAAATAAATACTATTTATTTATTTATTTATTTATTTATAGGGAATGGGGGAACATAGGGTCTACCTGTCCATGAGGATCCTTGCCCCCCTCTGGCACCATTTATCAAGATGAGTATCAGGGACTGGCATAACTGGGCACCTCCCAAGGCCCTTTCCCTTAGCAGGGCACCCAATGTCACCCTCTGGAGACCCTGGCTCTGGTACTACTTCTTGCTGTGTACGCCTTGGCTTTTCTACTGTCCTCAGTGGTGGCTGGTGGCTATAATGGCGGTGAGGAAATGAAGCCAGACTAAAGTTTAGTCTGAATTTCTATCCATTGTGCTAGACCCTATTCCCAAACTTGGTTCAGCATGTTGGCTAGTTCCTTAAGAGTTCAGACCAAAAGTCAAACCAGATTTACTGTCCCACTGATTGTCCTTTCAAAGCCAGTAAACAAAGAAGAACTGGGCAATGGGAGCCAAGAGAAGAAAGATACAGCCTCTGTTTGCCATTTCATCTCCATCTGGGGTGGCTGGGCAGATTGGTCTCAAAGACAGTGGGCACTCAAACGGACAGCAATGGTAGCAATGAGGAAGATAAGATTTGATTTTGAAATGTTATGGCCTCAGCAGAATGGTGCAGTGTAATTTAAAAACAACACAAGGCTTGAAATGGCTCTCCCTGCTTCTTGGGGAGCAGCAAGATGGAAAAAATTGCGATGTGACAGATACTAAGCTTTGGAAACCAGGTTAATACAGTGATCTATAAAATTTCTTTGCTTTAGAGACTCTTGCCAAGGCAAGGCTCTAGGACTTGCCCTCAACTCATATGAGATGGTGGCTTGGCCAGTTGGGCCTCATTGTTGCCTCACATGACCCTGCCAAAGAAGAGAGATAGTATTGGAATGCCTTTCATGGCTGTTCCTCTGCCATTAGAGTGGCCATCTGTCCTGCTTCAGAAATGGCATTTCTTTTTTGAACGCATCCTACACCTGAAGGGCTTTTCCATCCAAGTCAGGTTTAAAGATAAGGAATCATGGGAAGAAGAGAGTAAGGGCTATGAAGTTGTCCATCAAATGATAGTAGTTGGAAAGTAGAATGAATATTCCACAGTCAGGAATATTATATTTCTACTCAATTTTTATGTATGCAAAGGGACCTTGTAGCATCTTTGAGACAACGGTGCCAAAAATTGTAATATAAGCTTTCTTAGATCTGTTCTACAGATGCATGGAGTAAACACCAGTTCATTCCATGCATCTAAGGAAATACACCAAGTCTACAAAAGTTTATGCTACAACCTCTTTCTTTCACTTACTCTCAAAAGTACTACAAGATCCCTTTGCATACTAATATTGTAGCATAACATGGCTATGTCTCTGAATTCTACTTAAATTATAATAATTATTATTATACATATAGTTAACGATGTTGCATCTGTTCTTAAAATTAACATTTGCAAATTTCATGCACATCCACATACTTTGTCCTCTTTTTTGTGATGTAAAAGTGGTCTATCTGCAGTTGCAGATCTTAAAAATGACTGGGTAACATATGGAGCAGGAATAACTGAGGCAGACAGCATCTCATTTTCAAACATATTTGGCCCTTAGCATTAAAAGTCCAGGTTCACATTGGGAAACTCTGTCCTCACCATTTTGACCTCAGTTATGGCTATAATATGATAGTTAAAGAAGATGACTTACAGAGATGGTGTCCCAGACAGCTCTCATCGCATGAACAAAGAGAAAACAGCCTCAAAATGGGGAAGTGAACCATTAATCACCACTGCAATAGGTTTTGAGACTTTGCAGATTGAAGAAATGTCACAAATAAGGACAGGAGTTGCATGATAAAGCTAGTGAGCAACTGAATCACTAGACTGTTTTAGCCCAAGCTTTTCAGCAAGATAGGCTGTTGTGTTGTTAACAAGCACTTGGGTCAGGGGCCAAATGTTTTCCCTTCCATGCTTGAAATACCACAGTCAGAAGCAGCTCAGATACAGTACAGTGAAAACATTACCACTCTGGGTAGGAGGCAGATTCAGAAAGATAAAGCCTTCCCACTTCCCAAAAACGGCAGAAGGACCTTTTTGAAGGGGGCAGCATTATTCTCTACTAATCGGAACCACTGCCTCTGCCATAACTACTTTATCATCTATTTGTGGAATTTGTCTACCATTTGATATCATAAAATCGCTATGAAGTGCTTCAAAATTCCTGCTACTACTTAAACGAGCCATAAATCTCCTGAATCATATGTTTTGTCCTCAATGAAACACACAAGCACACACATACACAAGATTTCAGGAGCTTTTGGTAAGTGGTAACAAGTACACTTACAAGTTTAAAAATAGCCCAGTGGTTTTTGAATCTCCCCATTTATAAACATACATATAACTTCACCTGCTGAGGAATTCTAGCTCATCTACCATGTTATCATAGCAATTGTGCATATAGGATATATTACTGAGTTATGATAGCCAACGAACCAAAACATCTGGCCCAGATCATTTTGTTTCGAACCCCTGGACAAAACTGTCAGACTTGTGCATATACAGTCAGCCCTCCCTATTCATGGATTCTTTATGCACTGATTCAACCATCCACAGCTTGAAAATATTTTTTAAAAATATAAATACCCAAAAAGCAAAGGATTGCAAATGGAGAGAGCAGAGTTAAAGTTCCTCTTCCTGTACTCTGGTATCCGGATAAAGTCCCTCTCCCCACATCTATTAATATCCAAGTTGCTTCTAAATCACATAGTTATCATCACACCTAGAGGTCGAAAAAAGTTACTTTGTGGACTACAGTTCCAAGAATCCTCCATCCAGCATGACCACAGGCAATGCTGACTAGAAAGTTCCTGGAGCCATAGTCCCCATAAGCAACTTTTCAAGTTTCAATCATATCTAGTTTAAGTCAAGACAAAAGATTTTTGGCTTCAGGTTGAGGGTGGCATGGCTGTGTCAACTAAGGGCCTTTTCCTGCCTTTCTTACAACTATGCCTATCAAAAGAGCCTATTATTGACTATTTATTTATTGAATACCCCACTGTTTCACCAAATAAGGCACAAACAGAAATAAACTATAATAAAATAAAGATAAATAAAAGCTTAAAACCAAAACTTTAATTAAATTGTAAGATAAGAACAGATACATTAAAAAAAAACACTCAGCAACAGAAGACACAGCTGGACCCTAACTGATTCAATAACAGACCAACTCATATGCAAACGTCCTGCCTGAATAAATATGTCTTTGCCCACTGGTTGAAGAACAACAGAGAAGAATTTAACCTAGCCTTTCTAGGAAAGCAGTTGCAGAACATGGAAGCAGCCTCTTAGACGAGCCTTGTCTTATGTTGCCACAAAATGAGTCTCTGGTTGCATTTGTGTGACCCAAAAGAAAACCTCTCCAAGATGTTTTAAAACCTGGACAGGCTCATATAGAAAAATGTGAATGCCTATAAATTAAGGTTAGGACATACATATTTAAATTGAAACCCACCAAACAAAGGTAACACAATATGTATGAGCACCAGAGCTAATGGAAGTAGCTAACAAAGCTGCCTGGGTATTAAGTTCCTAAGGCCTTGTTCCCACTGGCTTATAACGTGGATCAGGACGCGAATCATGGGTGCATCGTTTCCATTTGAGGATGCATTCAATCCACATTGCTCCGATATCGTTCCCATTGGAATTCGAATCTGAATCGATTTATCCTGAAAAACACGAATTATTGGTCGATAAACCGGTTTTAAAAAACAGCGGCTTTTTAGTGAGTTTACCTGTGCCTCTCGAGTCTGATTTGCGGCATACGAATGGGAACGACAAGGGTGTCTGATTCGGGAACTTGGGGATGGGAGAAGCAGTGCTCAAGGGGCTGGCCTGGGGGTGTCACCTACTTGTTCTCTTTCCTGAATTGCCAGCACCATTTTCTTCCGTTCACATAGCTTTTCTCCTGGTGGTTTGGGAAGCAGGGTAAGGCGATCACGCTACACTGAGCTCCAAATGCAGTAAACACATTACTCCCCCTGCAACCTCCCCCCTGCTCCACATTCATAGACCGATGTGTGAGGAGAGCCACTGAACACCATTATAAATTATTGCTTTTCCATTTTTTCTTTTTTCTTTTTTTGCCTCTGCCTGAGTGCCTGAGCAGCAGATGGGCTTTGCAGTATATGCCTGCATGATTGCCCCCCAGACAGCCCAGGGAACAATGGGGGAGGCAAGGGGATTTGGGGGAATGGAGGCTCCTTCTCTCTTTCCCAGAGGAACTATGGGAAGACACAGAAGAGCCTTGGATGCAAAGGGATTTGGGGCACATAGAGGCTCCTCTTCTCTCTTTCTCAGAGGAACTAAGGGGAGATACAGAAGAGCCTCGGATGCAAAGAGATTTGAGGCACATAGAGGGCTCCTCTACTCTCTTTCCCAGAGGAACTATGGAAAGACACAGAAGAGCCTCGGATGCATAGGGATTTGGGGCAAATAGAGGCTCCTTTTCTCTCTTTCCCAGAGGAACTATGGAGAGACACAGAAGAGCCTCGGATGCATAGGGATTTGGGCAAATAGAGGCTCCTTTTCTCTCTTTCCCAGAGGAACTATGGTGAGACACAGAAGAGCCTCGGACACAAAGGGATTTGGGGCAAATAGAGGCTCCTTTTCTCTCTTTCCCAGAGGGAGTCTGGGGAGACACAGAAGAGCCTGAACGCAAATGGGTTTAGGGTGAATAGAGGCTCCTTCTCTCTTTCCCAGACAGACTATTCTTCCTTTCCCGGAGGGGAAAAGCGCCCAAGCGACTGATTGGCTGTGACGTCAAGCGCTTAAGCACTTGTTTGACAGCTGATTTTTTTTAAAAAAAGAGGTCCTGGAAGGGCAATAGGAATGGGGAGCAAAATAACCCGCTTCAAATTACCACAGGTAAAATACCAATGGGAATGAAAACAGGGGTAAAAAAACCTGGGTCTGTTTGCACCCGTTTTTAATGGGAACAATGGGTCAGATTCGAGACAGAATTGCAGCAAAATAAGCCACTTTTTTGCCCAGTGGGAATGGGGTCTTAGATTATCTTTATGGAGATTATTGCACACAGAAAAACTGGCAGGAGAGATGTGGGATCTAAAAGAAAAAACGGGTCTTATCGCATTTACTCGTGTTCGATCTGTAAGCAGCCCATATCCACCCAGAAAGCCCATCTACAACCTTGATTTCTCTTGCTGCTTTTTCAAGAACGGGAATTCCGGGTGGATATGGTCTTATACTGTAGTTTTTTTGTTTGTTTTTTTGTTTTGTTTTTTAAGACTTGGGCCATTTCAAACAGGATTCCTTCAGAGGTTGGACAGATTTTTTAAAAGCAAAATGCTTTACAATCTAATGTTGGTTCCTGTTACATGTTGTCCTGTCAGCTCTGAATTGTGGTGAATTTACAAGTGATAGATGTCCAAGAGAGCTGCTTTAGTTTTGTAACTCAGGGCTGTGGCTTCCTTGACTCAATATATATGGGATATTGGCTCTTGCCCAGCATGAACTGAGAGCATGACCTAAAATACACCCCAAACATTCCTCAAGTTGCACATTGCAAAGGAAGACTAAGGAATGAGTGAGCATGTTTGGCTGTCTTTTGAAGAAGCTTGTCTGCCATCAATCAATTTCTCCCTGAGAAATTAAGTTTCCCTTCAACTTCAAAAGGTGTGCTGATTTTCAATCTACAGAATATGATTGTACCAAATCTAAAAATAGCCTTGGCTAAGATCAAGTGCAGTATAATTAACAAATGTGCTGCCACACCTTGAAGACTAATGCCTTCACTGTAGAATTGTTTACCTTTAAGGTTCCCCAGTGGCTAGATTCATTGCAAATGAGCCTCTCTGTTTCCTGTTTAAATTTCGTTAACAACTGTTTATGTTGTGTTTTAGACCCAACAGAATGGTAACAAATGAGCATGAATCCCTGTTCAGCCTACTTGTGAGTTTTTGTACAATTAATTCTTGTACAGTTTTAAACAACCACCAAGCCACATACAATCAAATAAAATGTCTATTTCAATCCTGGTTAACAATACTAATAACAACAACAACAACAGTAACAAAACATTAAAAAAAATTATTATGCTAGTTGGTTACTGTATGCCTTCAAAGTTGTTTCTGACTTATGGCATTCCTATCATGGGGTTTTCTTGGCAAGATTTTCAGAGGGGTTTTGTCTTTGCTTTCACCTGAGACTGAGAGAGTGTGACTTGCCCAAGGCCACCCAATGATTTCCATGGGCCTGAGCAAAGTCCATTTCAAGACACCATAAAAATAAAATGATCAGGCATAATAAAACATCTCTTTAGTTTGCACTAAATACTTTAAAATATTACTATAACTATCATGTGCCTTTTACAGTTCCTATAATACTTCCAGGAAACTAACACAAACCCTAATTCAAATAAAGCTCTAGTCCAGATAACACCAAACGAAATACTGGGAACAGAAACACACAAATTATCTGAGAAGTACTTAGGAAATTAAGCAAAATTGAATCAGCTTTCCATAGAGGCAACTGAATCAAATTATCCAGTTGGTACAAATCAACACACTCTATAGTAGTTTGGGTACAGAAGTAGCTGTGTTAATAGCAATCTCAGCAAATTGTCCAGCAGCATCCTCAACAAAAGGATTATCTGGTACCTAACAAAGCACAAATTAATCCTTGAAAGTTATACTACTAGGTCCCCCTCTGGCAGAGATTGGCACAGGTGGGAAGAGCTTTCATTCACACTATTTAGACTATAACCCTGTGAACAGTTATCTGGAAGTAAGCCTCAGCAAACATAATTGGACTTACCCCTGAGCAGATGGTGAAAAGACTGTGTCATGAATAAGTAAAGGCTTTAAAAAAAAACTGATGCAGCCAAATAAATTCCAAGAAAGTTCTACTGAAATCAATCACACACTTTGAGACCAAGATTCCAGACCTTCAAATCACGATGGACATGTATTCTGGTCTTGGTCTTCTACATCAATCCAACAATGGTCCTCCTGTCTTTATATTTTAAAAAAAACCTGCCTAAAAACAGGATGCAATGCTTTCTATCACTATCTCCCTCAACCCCTGCTTGCAAAACCTAACATGTAAACTGGGGGTAGCAAGAAAAAGTGAATGATCAACAAGGCTTCAAAGCCATTTGTTATCACCTAGTGGAGGTGAGTTGCATCATGCAGCAGTGTGGGGAAATTGTTAGTTTATGTTATCACATAACTAGTCCTAAATTCCTTTTCATGCAGGCAAAACATGGCAAGTACTGTTTATTCTGCTTCAGTTTTAATATAAAACAGAAAGTATCACTGCAAAGGAAGTAATATACATATATCACAGAATCAAAGAGTTTGAAGAGACCACAAGGGTCATCCAGTTGAACCCCCTGCCATGCAGGAATACACAATCAAAGCACTCCTGACAGATGGCCATCCAGCCACTGTTTAAACCCTCCAAAGAAGGAAACTCCACCACTTTCTAAGGCAGTGTGTTCCACTGTCAAACAGCATTTACCTAATGTTGAGGTGGAATCTCTTTTCCTCTAGCTTGAATCCATCGGTCTGGGTCCAATTCTCTGTAGCAACAGAAAACAAGCTCGCTCCATCCTCAATGTGACATCCTTTCAAAAATTTAAACATAGCTATCATGTCACCCCTTAATCTTCTCTTCTCCAGGATAAACATGCACAGCTCCCTAAGCTGCTCCTCATAGGGCATGGTTTCCAGACCCTTCACCATTTTGGTCACCCTCCTCTGGACACGCTCCAGCTTCTTGTTTTTGTTATATTTATGTGTATCCCACTCTTTTCCCAGAACTGGGATTCAGAGCAGCTTCACAACATTAAAAGAACAATACAATTAAAACGTAGTTTATCCACATCCTTCTTGAATTGTGGTGCCCAGAACATTCTAGGTAAGGTCTGACCAAAACAGAATAAACATCAGGTGTTTATTTTGCTGTGTTGCTGTTGTGTGCCTTCAAGTAATTTCTGACTTATGGTGACGCTATAACAGTTTCTTGGCAAAATTTGCATTTGCCTCCCTCTGAGGCTGAGAGAGAGTCATAGTATAATGCCCCAACCGCTATGCCACACTGGCATACCTTCTTAAAAATCCACACATTTCCCTTGGCACTGTGTGCTTTGTAAGCACAAATCCTGCCAAGAGACATAGATTTCCAGAAACCATAATATTTGGCATATACTACAATGCAACAAAACAGGCTTATTCCCTCTGTTTGTGGAATTTTGAGTATGCTGATCTGAATGTCAGAGGAGTGGGCCATAGAAATCTTAAATATTTGTAAGTGCTTTCACCAAATGCTGCCTCAAAATTCCTTCCTTATCTCCCACAGAATAAAGGCTGTGGGAGTTGTTTTGGTTAACAAAGAGTAGAATTTCACAAGCGGAACTTCCATCTTTGTATGTTTAATAATAGCTCAAGCAGGAAAGGGGTAAAACATGACTGTTATCAAAAGTTTTATTTCCTTATCCTAAAAATGAAATTGAGGCTCAAAAATATCTTGCAATTTCAGTTTCTCACTGTAGTAAGACTCACGGAACCAATATTTGTGCATTGGGTCAGCAAGCAAATACTGTACAAGCAGCAAAAAATTCTGATTAAATAACATATTTATTGAACTATTTTATTGAAGGAGAGTATTTAATATTATTGGTAAATATTCTCATTGCATGTTGAAACAGAAAGGAAAATGTATCTCTTTGGTGAGTTAATATTACTATTCAGCTTGGCTAATTTACTGATGCAAAAGAAATCCAAATGCAACAGCATGCATCATGCATTGTGAAACCTCCATAATACTAAAAACAAGATCGTTGGCACATAGATTCCCAATCATAGGCTTGGTATTAGATTCTCAATGTAGTTTCATAAAAAAGAGGCGGTTAAAAACTGGTTAACAATATCCACTTATAGCAAAGATCACAGGTCAGAAGTTTGCCTTTCACAAAAAAGTCCTAGGTTCAATTTCTGCCCTCTTAAGGTAGAGTAGAAAGATCTGGAAAGCCACTGCTAATCAGTATAGGCAGTATTGATCTAAATAGATCTATGGTCTGATGCAATATAAGGGTAGCAGCAATAATTGCCTCCAATTCCATGTAGCCACAGCAGTCTCTATGCTCTCTTTTCCTGTCTGCATGCTCTGGCACCTCATGTCTTAGGGTGCATCTAGAAATAATGCAGTTTGACACCACTTTAAGTGATGTAGCTCCATCCTATGGAATCCTGATATCTGAAGTTTTCAGTATTTAGCCTTCTCTGAGAAAGTGTGCTGGTGCCACACAAAACTACAAAACTGCTATGGGCAGTCAGACCGAACGTAAGTATCCAGGCTGAATATAATCACTTCTGTCTGAAACTAAGTTTCCAAAGATGGAATCTGAAGAAGACATAAAGCTAAACTCTATCCATGTCACTAATAGCACCACCATGAATAACATTACAAGAGGCAAAGAGATGTTGTTTTTAAGGACTAAGTTACATGCTCAGTTGAAAAAGTTTTATGAAGCTCATCCTTGTCTTTTTCTTATAAGTATGCATGTGTGTCTCCCCCATGTGGATCAAGACCACTATATACTATATCCAGGTATGGAAGATTTTAACCTTTCCCTCAGCAATTTTAATTTCTTGCCTTAAAGGAGGCTAAAAATAATTGAGCTTTCTTCATCCTTTTAAAAATCCTATATGGGGTGTGGGGGGAGGGGGGAGTTTTGTGGAGATCAAAAGCTTGTCTGCTATTATCAACTTGTCAAAGGTCAGCCACAATCTACTATGGTTGTTTGGATTTCTGGGGCCAATACAGCCTGAGCCTAACCACTGGAAAAAACTAGATTTAGTGATCAAGTTCATTTTATTGGGTGAGAAAATTGTCCAGCTTCCTAAATCAACAAAAATCTCATAAGCTTTGGTCTTTCCTCCCATGACAAAGGCTGGATTGCTTAACTGTTTGGTTCAGGAAGACGTTTGACACAGGATGGGTGAAATGTTTTTTTGGCATGGTGGGTGCCAAAAGGAAGCCCATCCCTGTTATTCCCCACAGCTGATGCAGTTTTTCCAATGCAAATAGGAGCGTGGGTGATTACATATTGTCACCAATGAATAGTGGAGTTATGCGGGGGTGGGGGGGCTTTGCATTTTGTAAATGCTAGAGTACACACGGAGGGGATAATGTAGTAGGAGTCGTATGGACAACAATGGCACAAGTTCCTTTTTAGATGTCTCTTTTCCTTTTGCTTTTACTGCTATATTTATTGGTGGCTGTTCCTAGGCTATCGAACTCCCTCTCCAGGGAGACTTAGTTGTCCCCGCTATGCTTTCTTTTTCCCTGGCAGGCAAATACCCTTTTATTTCAGCAGGCCTTCCACCTTTAACTGATTAAAGCAGAAGGATGTTTAATGGCCGTGCTGTATCTTTGATTAAATTTTGAGTGCACTTTTTTATTCTTTTAAATTACTGTTTTAACTGAAATGGTTGTTTAATTTGTTTTGAATTTTTGTACTATACAGTATATTGCTTTACTACTGTAAGGTGCTTTGAGTACCATATTGGGAGATAGGCTGGATATAGGCTTGCCATATCCCGCCTGGGGGCAGGACTTTACCAGTTTGGAGCAGGTCCGCATGGTCCCGCCCCTGTTTGGCCCTGCCCCTGGGATCCCCCCCCCCAGTGAGGCCCTGGAGGCGGCTCCGCAATCGCAGAGTCCTCCAAGGCTTTGCTGGGGCTTGGGAGACGCTGTCTCCCAGGCCCCAGGGAGGCCCTGGAAGCGGCTCCATGATTGTGGAGTCCTCCAAGGCCTCGCTGGGGCTTGGGAGACGCTGTCTCCCAGGCCCCAGGGAGGCCTTGGACAAGGTTTTAAAATGTAGGACTTTTTTTTTTAATTTCCTGGCCAGGATTTTTTTTTTAAAAAAAAGTCCTACATTTTAAAACCTTGTCCTACATTTTTCCCGGTTTGGAGGTCCTCGGGGATGGCAACCCTAGCTGGATATAAGTTAATTAAATAAATAATAAATATTCTAATTGCTGAGGCTGAAAATCGTGAGCTTGAAAATACCTGTTTCTGCCATGAAAGAAGGATTTTGGTGCAGATTTGCTGTGTGCTGTTTCTAGATTATGGCAACCCTAAGGTATCATAGGGTTTTCTTGGCAAGGTTTGTTCAGATGAAGTTTGTCATTGCCTTCCCCTGAGGCTGAGAGCATGTGACCTGCCCAAGGACACCCAGTGGATTTTATGGCCAAGTGGGGAATCAAACCTGGTCTCCAGGGTTGCAGTCCAACACTCCAACCACTACACCACATTGACTCCTGCTCCTATCACCAAATATGGATTTTAGTGCAGAAATTTGGACTGAAATCTGAAAGACTGCATAACTCCAGATGCTCTCAATCATGACATATCCCTAAACCCAAAGCTTTGAACAGTTACCTTTTTGGACTACAATGCCCAGAATCCTAGTGGCCTTGCGAGCTGGCAGATTCAGAGAGGTGCAAGCCCTCTGATGAGGATGTTCTAGCAACTGTAGTCCAGAACCACAACTTTTCCCAGGTTACTAGTAATTTTCCTCTGCCTAAGACCTTGGGGGCTATCCAGGAAGGGATAAATGCAGTAAAGCATTCTGCAGAATTCTTTCTATGCTGCTTTTATCAACTCATCACCAATTGTCATTTGTAAGTGTATAGCCGTGAGAAGAGGGCATTAAGGGCAAAGTAAAGACAAGTCTGAATTTGATTACAGAAACTGCAGAGATCTTCTTGGGAAGTCAAGTCACAGGCTGTTCTTTTTGCTTGTTTATTATTGGGAGCGAAGGACAGCTGCAGTCCCTGTACACAAGAGAGGGTAATACAAGCAAGGATATAATTACATGTTGGTAGCCCTCCCAGCTGGAGACTGCACATTTATAAATATTCTTCTTCTGCCTAGGACTGTGTGGTGCACCATCTCAATAACCAAGGGAGGTGGAAAAAAAGGCTTATCATTTAAGGGAAACAGACTTATTCTAACTGGAGTCTTACATATTTGTGTAAAAATACTTGTTGATATTTATGAATATACACACTGTTCTGACTGTGTATATTCTTTGGTGAAGTCAAGTACTTTTTTATTTCTCTATGGAAACAGGTTAAACTGCAAAACGAAATGCTTCTGCGGTGTCACAGAATGGTAAAATGCTGTGTAACTAATTTAATTACAATATATTGCTTTATTTTTGATGTTGATGAGGAATTTTGAGGATGTTTCTCAGAGCTTTCAGGGGCTTGGGATGAATTTGAAGCTGGCAGACATTACTTCACATTTCATTTCAGACACTGATTGTAACGATTTTCTTTCTGTGTAGGAAATGCTGAGCAACCTATGTATTAATGTCTTTCATGGCAAGGAAACTCTTCTCTCTTGCATCAGCTCCGTAGTATATGCTGCACATACAGCAAAGTAAAGAGTCCTCGTGGTTTAATGGTCTGAGTGTTGGACTACGACCCTGGAGACCAGAGTTTGAAACTCAGCCATGAAACCCACTGGGTAACCAGATGAACTACATCCAAGGGTATTAAAAGAGCTGGCAAATGTAATCTCAGAGCTGCTGGCAGTAATCTTTTGAGAACTCTTGGAGAACAAGAGAAGTCCCAGCAGACTGGAGGAGGGCAAAGGTTGTGCCCATCTTCAAAAAGGGAAAAAAAGAGGATCCCAACTATTATCGTCCAGTTAGTCTGACATCAATACCAGGAAAGATTCTAGAGCAGATCATTAAACAGAGAGTCTGTGAACATTTAGAAGGGAATGCCATAATCATAAAAAGTCAACATGGGCATCAGAGAAACAAGTCATGCCACACAAATCTGATCTCTTTTTTTAAATAAAATTACCAGCTTGGTAGATGAAGGGAATGCTGTGGATATAGTATATCTTGATTTCAGTAAGGCCTTTGACAAAGTTCCCCATGATATTCTTGCAAACAAGCTTGTAAAATGTGGGCTAGACAAGGTAACTGTTACATGGATTTGTAATTGGTTGACTGGCCGAACCCAAAGAGTGCTCAGCAATGGCTCCTTTTCATCCTGGAGAGAAGTGACCAGTGGGTCCCACGGGGGTCTGTCCTGAGCCCAGTGCTATTCAACATTTTTTCAATTAAGATGAAAGAATAGGGGACGTGCTTATCAAATTTGCAGATGACACCAAATTTGGAGGGATAGCTAATACCCCAGAGGACAGGATCAAAATTCAAAATGACCTTAATAGACTAGAAAGCTTGGCCAAAGCTAACAAATTGAATTTCAACACAGAGAAATGTAAGGTACTGCACTTAGGGCAAAAAAATGAAATGCATAGATATAGGATGGCGGACACTGACTGAACAAGACTACATATGAAAGGGATCTAGAAGTCCTAGTAGATCACAAGTTGAACATGAGTCAACAGTGTGATGCAGCAGTTAAAAAGGCCAATGTGATTCTAGGCTGCATCAATAGAAATACAGGTGCATTCCGGACGGGCCCTATGGGGCGCCGTCATTATGCGCAAGGGGCGGCGCTTCCTAACGCGCCTTGCCTCTCGTGCGTAATGACTACGTCAAAATGGCGCCGCTGCATACAGATGGACGTCGCAGACGCGCATCATCCGTACGTTGCGCACCGGAAGTGGCGCCACGAGTGCGCGCCTCGCGCCTTGCGACACCTCTTCCAGGGCCCAGGAAGAAGCGCCATTTTGGTGCTTCTTTGTTGCTGTGCCCGGGAACTGTGCGGTTTGGCTGCTGCAGTTTCCGGACGCAGCAACCAGCAGCGGCGCAAGAGGTTATATGCTAGCCTTGTTTAAATATTTGAAGAGATGTCATATTGAGGAGGGAGGAAGCTTTTTTCCTGCTGCTCCAGAGAACAGGACCCAGAACAATGAATACAAGCTAGAGGAAAAGAGATTCCACTTCAACATTAGGAGAAACTTTCCGACAGTAAGAACTGTTCGGCAGTGGAATGCACTCCCTCAGAGTGTAGTGGAGTCTCCTTCTTTGGAAGTTTTTAAGCAGAGGCTGGATGGCCATCTGTCAGGGGTGCTTTGCTTGAGAGGTGGTTGGACTGGATGGCCCTTCTGGTCTCTTCCAACTCTTTGATTTTATGAACCTTGGGCAATTCACATTCTCTCAGGTTCAGACAAAGGCTATGGTAAACCCCTTCTCACCAAATATTTCCAAGAAAACTCTGATAAATTTATCTTAGGGTCACCATAGGTCGGAAACAACTTGAAGGCACTCAACAACAATAGTAAATTATTAATTCTACATGCTACATCTTCAAAACTGTCCCTTTCTTTCCCAGACTGAAAAGGATGTTTCTGGTTCTGGGATCACAAGGATTGCAGGCTAGTGGTAAGAGTGCACTAGCAGTTTATACATACATACATACATACATACACGTGTGCGTACCCACACACCTTTTGAACCTGTGGCATCACATGCTTAGAAAAGTTAATTTTTGCACTACAACTCCCAGAATTCTCCAGTCGGCACCAGCACTTCTTTCTTTTTGAGTTGTCAGTGTCTGCCTTGGAGTAAGTAGCAGCAGCAGCAACAAATGTACTGGCTCCCTGGCAACCATTTTGCTTCCTTCATGGTGGAAACTAGACAAAAGTTTTTTTCCACTGCAATACTCACAGTCTGTAGGAAATACAATTCAGCTACTTCCTACAACTACAATTCAAAAGAGTTCCTGTTATTGGCGGAGGAGACACCATACCACTTCTTGACTCCCCTTGCAACAAAAATCGGTGTGCCTTCCCCTCATCCTTGCTTCTGCCCCCTTGCTCAAATGCAACACCTCCCTCCACTTCTACCTCTTGGGAGATGTCAACCGAAGGAAGGAATAGACATGAGTATTAAAAAAGGCCAAGTGCCATGATGTAGAAAGCAGTACTATCACGATTACTCTCAACTGTGCTACTTTACTAGATCAATATGGTTTCATCCAGGGTTTAACTGATCATCTGATCAAAATATCCCATGCTGGGAGAATGTTGTGTGAGGTAATATTTGGGATAGTGATAGTATTATTTTGTACTTCCATCATACTGAAACAGCCACCTTTCAACATTTGATTCACAGTTTTTTAGACCCTTTTCTATTACATTTTCTGCTTTAAGTGTGCTACATCTATACTGATGGGAGTCACAGATACAGTGAGTTGTGAATCACATGTAGGCCACTTCACATCATTCCACCAACATGCAGTTCAGAGCAGATCATTCCTATTAATCCACGGAAAATCATTTTAGGAGAAAAGGAGGAGGTTTCAATGAAGAAGGGAAACTCACACAGTCACCTCGTCTCAATATGCATTTGACACCGGCCACCTGATGAAAGCAATGCTTCACAGCTGGAGAAAACATACCAATAAATAGCATATCAATGTATTATCTTAAATTGTTGGTCTTATTCCAATTTTTAAAAAATATTAATTGATATTAGGAGATAAGTCAAAAGAAATCAGGGGAAAGGGTTTGTCACTTGGATTGCCAAAAAGCAAGTGCCGTGTCCTGTATGCAGTAACCTTTCAGACCATGATGATCACAGTCTGATTCCCCTAACAATGCCCTGAAGTTAGAAGAATGATGACTGTTGCAAAAAACAGTCCTACGTTCAAAGAAACAATGGTCCAAAACACACGGCAGAAATAATCCACTTTGAGACCACTTTTACTGCCCTGGCTCAGTGTTAGGGAATCCTGGGAATTGTAGTTTATTATGGAGCCTGAGCTCTCTAACAGAGACGGCTAAATGTCTCACAAAACTAGAGTTCCCAGAAATCCTTATCATTGACCTAGGGCAGTTAAAGTGGTCTCAAAGTGGATTATTTCTGCAGTATGTTTTGGACCAATATATTCAAAGAAAGTATATTCAAAGAAAATTTTGCAAAGTGGCCTTCTTTTACTGGACTTGGGGTGGTAGGATGGGTAAAAGAGAAAACTTAGAAATTTCAGTTCAGCTGAGAAATGTCAACTCAGATTAGTTGCCATGTGGTTATGAATATCAAATAGCACCAAGTTCTAACTACATGTGGGTCCTTGGGACTGTTTCATACATATCAAACAAACTTGGGGTTGCTATAAAGTATAGATAATATGGAGCCACTACCAATCCTGAGCAATATAGTAAGAATTTTTTCAAACACCAGTTTATTGCATGCACATATTATACAAATCTGGAATGTTAATTTAAAATAAAGGTACACACTGTTGTTGTTTTTACAAAAGAGTGCTGATAATTACAAATTTTCTGCTGATGAAAGAAATTAATGCACTTAAGGGTAGATCTATTACTTTTCCTTCTATGTTGCTATTATATGTAACTGGAGAATGGAAGTAAAGTGTTGTTTTAGATTGTACGCTACTTGGCAGGTTTTTATTCTCCCCCCCCTTTTTTTTATTTGACCCTTATATAAAGTGCTGTGCAAACTTTACAGCACTCTATAAATACATGTTGTTAATAATAATAACAAAGCCTACTTGTATTATAATCTTTTATTATAAATATTATGTCCCTTGCCTTGATACAGGTTTAGGATTCCTTTATGGTGCAAAGATACACTGTACAAATGTCCTCTCCTTACTTTATGCATTCACATTCAATTCATATGACTCAAGGGTAAATGCATGCACTACAAGGGGAAATCCCTTCCATGTCAGGTCAGCAGGCAATGCCATAGTTGGAAATAGGTTACTAGGCTTTTGGAATATACCTTAACATTTCTCTCTTGTCATGTTTGCAGAACAATCCCTTGGCGGGAAAAGAGTAAACATTATTTGGACAGGGAAAAACAAGTCCCAAGAAAATCATAGTCAAGGAAAGAAGATTATCTGAACAAACTTGATTCCGAACAACTAACAAAACTCAGTGCAAGCGATTTGCAAAATCCAGTCAGTTGGAAGGAAAGAAAGAAAGACAGACAGACAGACAGACAGACAGACAGAAAGAAAGAAATAGGTAAACCTTTCTAATGTATTCCAAGGCAAAGAGCACAACACAATAATTTTAGACAATCTTTTAAGGTAGGCAGGAAATGCAGAAATTCAAATTACACCAATGGAAACCATTACTGCCTAAAAGTTGGAGGAGGAAATTTGACCCTCTCTGGTTTTCAACCATTTTTCTTTCTCACCACTCCGATAACGCCAGTGGCAATACAGTATTTTTAGCTGTTTAAAGAAAACTGTCTCAAACAGTATCTGTACATGAAGGATTAGGTATGGAAAATCTCCTGAGGCAATAAGGCTAAGGTTCAAAACACACTGCAGAAATAATCTAGTTTGAGACTACTTTAACTGCCCTGGCTCAATGCTAAGGAATTCTGGGAACTGTAGTTTTGTGAGACATTTAGCCTTCTCTGTCAGGAAGCTCTGGGGCCACAGTATACTGCTGTTCCCAGGATTCCCTAGCAGTGAGCACTGAGCCAGGGTAGTTAAAAGTTATTTCTGCAGTGTGTTTTGGACCTAAATTAACCTTGCCACCTTCTCAAAGGACCTGGCTAATGACTGAAAACTGATGCTTGGGCTTCTAATATCTCCTAATTCGCAACACTATCTATGTAAACAAAATGCAAGGAACCCTATATTTCTGCAATTACATAGTGCACATTGGCATGTCAAGCATTTGGAAGGCTCAGTAAGTAGGTGGAACCAAATCTTTGGCCTGTGAATCAAACAAGAAGAACTGGCAGGAAGTCTGTTGCAGTAGTTACCATTCCACAGAGGGTACAACATAATTTCCTGAATGGTTTTTTAAAAATATCTCTCATAAGCAGGAGCATATGTGTTGGGGACAGGATAGTGCAAGATTTCTCCATCCTACAGAGCTCCCTGAATCCTTATGGAACTGATATTCCTTGTGCCATCCAGATGTATTGCAAATTCCATCCCTTTCTTCCCTGAGATATTTAGGATTGAAGGAGTGGTGAACTATGTGGGTTGAAACTAGCCAGGACTCCCCCCCTCCCCCCGCATTTCTGCAAAACAGAATAGAAAGAGTTTTATTTCAGAATCTGTGTGGTCAAGTAGTTTCATCCTCCTAGACTAGGGAAATCCATGATCTTGTGTGTATTTCATCTCTCTGTAGAATGGATCACTCGCTGGATCTACCTGGATTATTTACCAAAGCTCTCCATAAATGGTAGCAACATTGTAGTCATATAATCTGATGAACTAATACATAGTGCAGAAGTAATTCATGCATGAAATTGGCATTTTAGAAAAGAGAAAATAATGAAATTGCCCCAAAGGAGGGCTTTTCCTGTATAAATAACTATACATATTGAGTCTCCCTTATGCAGAATTCTGAATTCCAAAATACTCCAAAAATCAAAGCTTTTTTCATGGGTGTTGAGATAGTTACACCATTGAGTTCTGATGGTTCAATGTACACAAACATTGCTTCATGGACAAAGTTAGTAAAAATATTTTATAACATTACTTTCAGGCTATGTGTATAAGTTACTTTCATGATATGTATATATCAACCTATGTGTTTATGAAACGTAAATGAATTTTGTGTTTAGATTTGGATCCCATTTCCAATATATCTCATTATGTACAAATATGCAAATACATGTATTCAAAAAAATTAAATCTAAAATACAAAACACTTCTGGTCCCAAGCATTTTGGATAAGGGAGACACAACCTGTATTGCCTGTTTACTTCCATCAACCTGAGAAATGTGAAAGCTCCTCCAGCTACATTTCCTTGTCTTACCTTTGAACCATGAGTATAGTGTGGTCTCATTGTGAATATGGTAATTTTTATAGCTGCGAAGTTCCCCACAAATTTTCCAATCCAAAACAAAGCACATCTGGGACTTTGCTGTATGCAGCCCTCAGCACTCCATATGACTCATTGTCAGGAAAGCACCAAAAAAAATCTTTTGTTGCACTTTCTAGATCTGGGGGCCTTATAAGATCAGAAATACCATATTCATTATCTCTGTTCACATGAAAGGCCAGCATGTATATCCAAAAAGAAACTGAGGTACATAAGAAGTGAAGTACCATTCTTTCTTTTAACCCTTGTGTGGGGGGCTGAAAGCAAATTTTCAGATGAAAAACTGGCAAGAATGAAACAGCCTCCATCCCTATGCACAATCCAGAGTAACAACACATACCTACTCTGTAGAAAGGAAGAAAATAGAAAAAGTGGGCAGTCGTAGGCTGCCAACTAAGTGTTTAACACAGCATGTAGCTTGCCTCTGACAGCTCCTACAGAACTTCAGATAAACCCTTCTTTTACACTTACCATTAGTTCAGAATTTTTGGTGTTAGCCCACTCGCTATACAGAGCAGCTAATATTATGGTTTCTGAATGCAAAGGATCTCTGAAGTAAAGACTTTCTTCTGAAAGGCTATATTCTCCTCTATGACCCTGCCTGAGCATCAACAGAAGGCCTCCTCACAATTGCAACATTCTCAGATGCATAAGAATAATGATGGCTGGCTGGCCTCTCCCAGGCTCTGGAACTCCTTATCAAAGCAAGCTAGAGTGACCCTCTTTTTGTTGTACTTCCACCAGAAGGAAAATTCAGGAAAGTTTTTGAGAACCATTTCCCAAGAAAGGGGCACATTACCAGTTGTATGCTCATTTTACTTAATTGTGTGCTTTTATTATAAATTGTGCTTTTAACTTAGCTTAAATATCTGATCTTGTTTTATTTTTTAATTGTTTTTTTTTAAAAAAAAACACTGGAAGTTGCCTTGCATACCCCTTTTTTCTTTTTTGAGAAAGGCAGGATGTAATTCAAATCAATAATAATTATACATAGATCCTCAACACATCAGAAAGCTCTTTGGTGTTATACTTTCAAACAGGTAAAGATCAATTCTCATGCAAGCAAGATAACAATTTAAAGACTTATGGGAGATAAACAATCTGGCGAAACAGTCACGTATCCTTCAAAGAAATAATGTTTGAAGAAGCAGTAATTTTTCTGGAAGGTTGTTCATGAAGTCCATGAAGGTACAAGGTGTTGGCGATTACCTTTAAAGCCTGACATGGCTTGGGTCCAGAATACTTAAGGGAATGCCATCTTCCATACTGTCTGTCCCGCCCACTAAGGTCCTCAGAGAAGAATCTACTTCAGCCAAAAAAATCTATACTGACCTCAGTTACCCAGAGGGCCTTCTCCACTGCTGCACCGAACCTTTGGAATGACCTGCCGAAGGAGATCCACCACATTTCTACTCTTAGAGCCTTTAAGAAGGCTCTTAAGATGGATCTCTTCCAGCAGGCCTTCCCTACCTAGTTCCTCTCCCCGTTTACTGTGACTTAAGTTGCTCTGTCCACCAATTCTTCTCTTACATTTAATGAGAAGGGTTAAATTAAAATTAATTAAATTCTTGCCTCGAGAAGAAGAGCCCTCCCTCCATGCCAGCTGTCATCATCCAGCCTGGGAGGGAGTGAAAAGGCAGGCCAAACTCCATCAGAGCTAGCCTCAAGAAAAAGAGCCCTCCCTCCATGGCAACTGTCATCAACTGGCCTGGGAGGGAGTGAAAAAGACAGGCCCAACTCCATCAGGCCTAGCTGTGAATTACTGTGACTTACGTCGCTCTGTTTTATCTTATTTTATTTTATTTTATTCTCTATTTATTCTTATTGCTGTAACCCACCCGGATTCCTTGTGATTGGGCGGGCTATAA
>NC_056525.1:62925781-62983372 GCF_019175285.1 Sceloporus undulatus | reverse complement strand
ATTATTATTATTATTATTATTATTATTATTATTATTATTATTATTATTATTATTATTTCACAACTCATAGTGACCCTAAGGCAAATCTATCATGGGGTTTTCTTGGCAAGATTTGTTTGAAGTAGGTTCGACATTGCCTTCCTTGAGGGTGAGAGAGCCTGATTTGTCCATGATCACCCAGTGGTTTTCCATGGCAAAGCAGGGATTCATATTGTGCCTCCCAAAGTCTAGTCCAGCACTCAAACCACTATACCATCCTGGAGTACCTGGGCAGACTTACTCATATGTGCTAAATTTGCAGTCTTTACAGAGATGCTTAAGTGTGTATGATACAGAAAGTGAGTACCCAGCTGTAAATTAGCACAATTCAAATATTTAAAAGCACTCAACAAAATGGCATGAGTACATGTGCAAAAGTTATATAATTCAGCCTCATTCACAGTATCATAGTCATTATCAAACTGTTGGTTGTGACACCCTCACAACTACATTCCATATAGTCTTCAGTGGTTCTGCCATCTGAAGAAAGAATAATTTTCTGAGTCACTGTGGCTTTGTCACTGAGACAATGCCATGTCTCTGAATCAGCAGCCCATTCTTGAGCTGTTGGGCTGGAAATATAACACTCCTGTGCAACAACTCTGCATTTGATAGGTACTAAATTGTAAAGGAAGGAAGAGTACATAATATAAAAAGAGTACACAATACACAATTTTATGGTAATCATTTTTTTTAAATGCCCAGACTAAGAATGTTAATGTTTTTTCTCAGAACTGAGAGGAAAGACAGACATATCTCTCTACACCTAATTTCTAAATACCCTTTTTAGAAACCAAAGGGGCTGTAGCCTAGTCATAAGCACATGCTTTGTATGTAGAAATGTCCTGCTTCCAGCTCAAATGCTTCACATCTCCAATTAAAAATATCATTGAATAAAAATGCCCATTTGCTATCAAATATATTAGGAGGGGTGCAATTTTGGTGATTGACAGACAGATGGTGAGATTCACCTCTGAGTTCAAGGCTGTTTATTCAGTGCAATAGAACAGGGTTTTTCTTTTGTCCCAGAGGCTGGTGCAGGGGAGCATGAAGTGGCAACAGAACTGAGACCAGACCTTAGTGGAAATCCTGTGGTTGTACAGATATTGTTGAACTGCAAATATCATCACTCCTCACCTAGGGAGCTATGTTGGGAGTTGCAGTCTAGAGGGCTGCATGATTCCCACCTGCATCTTAGAACAATGCTGTATCACACTATAGTGTGATAGTGTGATTCTCAGGGTATTTGGGAGAAAGGAGAGTGCCAGCCTCCTTTAAAACTGCCACCAATAAGGGAACCGCTGCTGTTGCCTTTATTTATTTATTTTAGGAAAGAATGGCCACACTTCTTACAGAAAATTTCAAAAAGCACTGCTAAAATTATTCCCATCTCCACACACACACACAATTTCAAGTACTCCTTGTCCAGTGTTGATTTCTCCATGGATCACCAAATCACAGAATCATAGAGCTAGGGGAGACCAAAAGGGCAATCCAGTCCAACCCCCTCCCATACAGGAACACAGAATCAAAGCACCCCTAACAGATGGCCATCCATCCTCTGTTTAAAGACCTTCAAAGAAGGAGACTCCACCATTCTCCGAGGGAGTGCGTTCCGCTGTCAAATAGCTCTTACTGTCAGGAAGTTCCTCCTAATATTCAGGTGGAATCTCTTTTCCTGCAGTTTGCATCCATTGTTCCATGTCCTATTCTTTTGAGCAGCAAAAAATAAGCTTGCTCCATTCCTCAACGTGATGCTCCTTCAAATATTTAAATAGGGCTATCATATCACCTCTTAACCTTCTTTTCTGCCCAGCTCCCTAAGTCACTCCTCATAAGGCATGATTTCCAGGCCCTTCACCATTTTGGTTGCCTTCTTCTCGATATGCTCCAGCTTATCAACATCCTTACTGAACTGTGGTGCTCAGAAATAGACACAAAATCCCAGGTGAGGCCTGACCAAAATGGAATAGAGTGGTACTATTACTTTCCTTGCTCTAAACATTATACTTCTATTGATGCAGCCTAGAATTGCCTTGACCTTTTTAACTGCCGCATCACACTGTTGACTCATGTTCAACTTGTCTACTAAGACTCCTAGATCCTTTTCACATGTAGTTTTGTTAAGCCCATCCTATATCTGTGCATTTCATTATTATTATTATTTTGCCCAAAGTATAGTACCTTACATTTCTCCCTATTGAAATTCATCTTGTCAGTTTTGGCCCAGCTTTCTAATTTATTAAAGTCATTTTGAATTTTGATCCTGTTCTCTGGGGTATTAGCTATTCCTCCTAATTTGGTGTCATTTGCAAATTTGAAAAGCATGTCCTCTATTCTTTCATCCAAGTCATTGATAAAGATGTTGAATACCACTGGGCCAGAAATCTTTGGCACCCCACTATAGAGCATAGACACCTGTTTACAAACCTGGCTCATGTTTCTTAATGTTGTCAAAATTAGAAAGCAGCATAAAAGTAATGGGCAGGAAGAGCTGGATGGATTTTTCACAAGTTCTTTTAACATGTAAAGAGGTGGTTAGTGGTCCCTGCAAAATCCAAGGAAAGCACACTTCCTTGCCAGCTAAGAAATTCCTTGTTCTGACACAAAGTATTTTTCATCCTTTTGGATATAAACCCCTCCAAAATAACTGCATCTGAATCATGACAGCATAAATAAGCTTGCTGACAATTTGTCTTAAGTAAGAGCTAGTGGAGCTTGTAGGCAAACTGATTCACAGATCCCACACACCAACAAGAGCTGGCAGCTTGGTACTCAGGGACCTCATTTACCACTTACATAAACAATTAAAAGGCCTCACCTGAGAAGACGTTTCTCCTGCTACAGATTCTGAGCTTCTGGTGGCACTGCTGCAGCACCAGTGTTCAGAGTCACTTACTCCAAAATATGATGTTCAGGTCTCAGTCAGCAGTTCAGTCAATAGGCTTCTTGCCAAACATGCACTATACAGCTGTAGCTGCTAGGCAACTCTGGAAAACTCAGCTAATGCCATTAAAGCAATGAACAAAAGCCCAGGGTAGCCTTCTCCAAAGCCTCCACAGTACTAGAGATTTAAGGTTCACACAATCTGTGAGACTGACAGGGATCTCAGTCTTTGCCATATTACTCATTTACTGGGCATTTTGCAATGGTTTCATGTTTGAATCACTGGAATAATGTTAACACCTTCCAATTAGCCAGAAACTGTTCCACATGTGGAATGAAATGCTGTGTGTGACTCTGTTTTGTTTTACACAATTTTAAAGCATTTACTATGCCAGAATAGTCTAAGAACCTTTGGTATTTGTTGCAATTTACCCAGAGTCTTTCTACTAAGAAGTATCCATAATACAGTAAATGACACAGTTCCAAAGCAGATTGTAAACCTGACCACATTAGGCTAGATGTCCAAGGAAAGCTGCCAAATTTCTTGAACCATAAGGAACCATCCTTATTTCAAGTGTGAATCCTAAACAGCATAAGATCCCTTCTTTCTGAAATTTCAGTTCAGAACTTCAGATCAGTCACATCCACATACTGCAAAAGTAGTTTGAACACTAAATCCTGACAAAACCTTTTTGCAAAATCTTCTCTGTTGCATTCAAATTTGTCCTCCTTGTTTCAATAGCATTTTCTATCATCAATTTTTCTACTACCTGAGTATTGTCAAATTGGAAGATGTTCTTTAAAAAAAAAAGTAGTGTAACCAGGCGTCCAGTTCACACACACATAAAAATAGGTGACTAATTACTTTAGCCTCTGGCAAGCACAATGAAAGATTTCTTTTCTAGACAACACTGTTTTGTTTCATAAAACCAAACTGGTGAAAGAAAAATCAGCTCCACGTTTCATATACTACAACACCCATGCAGAATATTGCTACAGACTGAGAACAAAGGCACATGGAAGGGGGGGAAGTGTATTTGCATTGTACTGCAGCTTCCTGCTGATAAGAGAATTCCTGGACTTGGGCCACCTGGTGTCACTTGGAAAGCTCCATAGAGCATGGAAGCTTAATCTCTGCATGTGCAATGACTACATACAGTATGTTTAAAAAATAATAGATAGATATAGAGTGAAACTCTGGCATCTGTATTCTGAAATAAGAGAAATGTTATTGTGCTTTAGGGAACGTTGCTACTCTGGAATGGATGGTACAAGGGGGATTTGAAACATAATGTTGCCTTATGGGGTGTCCCTGTTCAGTATTGCAGACAGAAAACCATGACCTCTTCTAAGCTATTCTGTTCTATTACCCTCTCTGCCCAATTTTCTGTTCCTCTCAAAAGTCAGCATTCTTTGTCCTCTGTGTATGGTCAGTACACACTGGGCTGTTTTGTAATTTCCTCTGCTTTACAGTTTTGTGCAAAACATTTTTATTCCCCTGTAAATATTTCTAAAGTCAGAATTGTCCAGGCAATTGTATTCCCAATTACCATGTACAGATGCGAGAACTGGACAGCGAAGGAGGCAGACAGAAAGAAAATCATCTCGTACGAAATATGGTGCTGAAGAAGAGTACTTAGGATACTGTGGATGACCAAGAAGACAAATAAATGGGTTCTTCAACAGATCAGACCAGAGCTCTCCTTGGAAGCTTAAGACGATCAAGTTGAGACTATTATACTTTGGCCACATAATGAGAAGGCACAGATCTCTAGAAAAAATAATAATGCTAGGAAAGGTAGAGGGTAGAAGAAAGAGAGGAAGACCACAAACAGATGGATAGATGTGATCAGGGGGAGTTATGGGCAAGGGCTTACAGGATCTGGGCAAGGCAGCAAAGGATAAGGATTCTTGGAGATGTCTCATTCACAGGGTCACTATGAGTCAGAGTCGACTTGAGGGCAGCTAACAACAGCAACAAATAGTTCTTGTTGTGTGCTTCAAGTCAGCTTATGGTGACCATAAGGCATCCCTATCCCAGGGTTTTCTGGGGCTGAGAGCATATGACCTGCCCAAGGTCACCCAGGGGGTTACCAAGGGCAAGTGGGGAATCAAACCCTGGGCTCCAGAATTGTAGTCCAACATTCAAACCACTACAGCACATTGGCTTTTTACTTTTTACTTTTTTAATTTTATTTTATTGGAGATCCCCAAATCTTATGGCTCTCTGGGTGACACTGAAAATTTTGACAGCATAAGCTTCCACACTGACCAATGAACTTTAAAAATAGAGTCGATTACTATTTCAATATTACTACATTCCTATGATTACAGACTGAAAAATATATATTCACAATTGTGAGTAGATGTGCTACAATGAAACTTTTCAACCATGTAGTTTGGGCAATGGTTTGTCCATTGTGGAAAACATTCCAGGAAAAGTGTAATCCTGGTCTTGAGAAACATACATTGCTAAGTGTGATGTAGCCGTGATAATCTGCCCAGCATGACACACCTGCAATGATATAACTGCAAATGGAAGGGACTGCTTTAGATAATATGACTACACTCATTTCCTGCATTTATTGATTTATAAACACTGAACATATCAGTAATAGTCCCTACAGTTCAGGCATGATTCAGTCATCACGTCATGCAATGGCTTGGTTTTATTTCAGTCAACCTAACTGAATCTTCAGGATTGCATGCTACTTTCCCATTTCCACCCCCTCCTCCTCTGTGGTTGCTCTGCCAGCCAGGACTGCAAACTAGGGGTGGAAAAAATATTTACTGTTATTTTTTCCTGGCTGGATAATGAGTTTCCCCAAACTCAAGAAAGCTGACCAGAAAATACAGTATAACACAGTGGCAAGAATTTTGCACAGTTTTTCCATGCAATTTGCACATCCCAATGTGTTTATATTCGGCAGAGAAATACATCTGGGTTCCTCGGCTAGAAAATTGGGGTAGGGGTGCAACATAAAAAAAAATCCACTGTTTTTCAGACAGCCACACTGCTATTTTTTGTGCAAACACCAAAACCAGCAACAGTACACATACATACACACAAAACGCCCCAAACTTGTGTGGGTGTCTGGAAAGTATATTTTGTGAAAAAATGTGTTTATTGCATAAAAAGCTCATTTTTGTGCAAAAATAGTCTTTTTGTAGCAAGGAGATAGTAGTCTTCTCTTTAGTGGGGAGAAAATGCCCATAAAGTATTCATCCTCACTGTGAGACAAGTAGTCAAACATTTACATCCCTACAATAAACCAGAATCAAATCCCAGTTTATAATCCTGCATTGCAGGTCATGCGTAAAACAGTTTGCCACTTCAGACACAACCAACTATGGTTTGACGGAAAGCAGGCAAGGAGGGAATGACAGAATTGCCATGCACAAGGACACAAGAAACTACATGAGCCCAAGGATATAATGCCAACTCCTGGCAAAACATTACATCTGAAATTCTATCAAAAGGGAATTACATCCAAAAAAGAGATCTGGATGGGGAGTGAGTAGTTCTGGGGATGGAGATCCTCATTTCATGTTGTACTTAACAGTAAAGGAGCCCTCTTGGCTAGTGTTTCCAGCTTGGATCCAGGACAAGGCTCCAGTCATTTTACATCTTAAAAGATCACATAGCAAGGCAAGCTAGCAAGTGGGACAAGTAGGACAAAGGTCCTACCTCATTTTCCAAATCCCAACTTCCAGCCACAGCATCCCCTCCCATCACTTAATTTAAAATAGCATTGAAAATTCATCTGTCAGCAGTCCTATCCAGATGATTTTGAAAAAGTGTAAATTTTAAACAATTAATTTTAAATGTAGACTGTTTTAATATGTCTATGTCTTGTTTGTTCTTTTAAACTGATGTATCTTTTAACTCAAGTTGTGTTTTAACTGATGCATATTTGTTGGTCTGTTGTTGTTCCCCACCTCTATCCATGGGGAGAGGCAGATAATTAGCAATAGCAAATACATTTCTAGGCCACTTATCAGTGCACTTAAGCACTCCCTAAATGGTTTACAATGTGTAAACTAATTGTTCCCAACAGGCTGGGTACTCATTTTAGCAACCTACAGAAGGATGCCAGGGGTGAGTGGACCCTTGAGCCCTGCCTGGGATCGAACTCACAACCTTATGGCTGTGAATGGCTGCAGTACTGGCATTTAACCACTGCACCACCAAGGCTCCTTTTAATTGCAGGAGGAGGAGGGGGGATCCTGGAACAGTCTGTGACAAAAACTGAGCTGGATACTGCTCCGTGCCTCCTCCCATCTCCAGGGTGTGAAGATGGCGGGGGGGGGGGTTTGAGCTGCAACTGAAAGCTGTGATTTGGAAGATGAAGGAGGTACCTTCATCCCACCTGACTGAGGGAGATTTGCAGTATCAAGATCTGTTAGGGATTAAAGTGACAGGAGCCTCGTTACTCATCAAACCTGGCAACCCTACCTTTGCAATCAGGATCTTACAACTTTTTCTAATTTGGGTTGAATCCACACTGCAAAAATAATCTGGTCTGACATCACTTTAACTGCCATGGCTCAATGCTATCTGGTCCCACAGCAAGCTACAGTTCCCAGAATTCCATAGCATTGAGCCAAGGCTGTTAAAGTGGTGTCAAACTGTTATTTGTGCAGTGTGGATGCAGCGTAACACAGTGCCTCTGGATTCAGTTACACAAAAGTGCTTACAATTGAATAGATACTCTTGAACTCACTGTTGAATAGATACAGCGTAAATTCTAATTCATGCAATCAAACTCTGCTTAAAGTTTACATCTTGGAAACGAATGCTCCGCCCCCAAAAAAAAGACAAACTGCTTTGCTTATTTATTAGCGCTTCAGCTCTGATGCAAAGTCAGCTGCATATTGAGTATCTGTAAACAGAAAGAAAAGCAAGAGGCCCAAGAAAAAGCAGGCAGCAACCTGTCTATGCAGCCTCACTCAACCCCCAGAACTGAGACAGAAAGCAGCCATGCATGAAGTCAAACAAATATGGCAGAGGGAATTAACAGCATGGCGGGGGAGAGAAAAGGACACACCTGCCATCTGCTTGGGTTTTCTTTCTGCCGTGAACATTTAACATGAAAATCATGGGGACCCAAAGCAAAAGGCATCAGAAAGAAACACTCTGAAAGTCACTGCAAACAAGTTCAGGAAAGAGGTACAGTAGTAGTTTGCTAAATTCTGTGGATTACTCAACAAATGACATTCCCCTCAGTCACGGGTGGGAAACTGCAGTAGGTCTGACTGAGGGGCACTTTTCTGTCCCAGGGATTCTTCTAAGGGCTGCACAAAGTGCCAGAATAAAGGAAAGGCAACATTGCTGGAAGGGTACGATTCCACCTCTGGTTTTCCAAAATAAAAAATAAAAATAAATAAAAATGTTTTGTTTTTACTTTTAATGTTGTTTCAGGGAGGAGGTCACAACCTATGTAAAAGATGAATTCACTCCTGAATGCTTCCAGGAAGACCAATTTGCCCTTTTTCATGGCCAGAAAAAGGGCAATGCAGGGAGTTTGGAAGGCTCCATGGGCCACAAGGTCAGCCTTGGGGGCTGCATACAGTTGTCTACTCCTGCCTTAAGTCATAAAGCAGCAATATTGATATATTATTTATTTTATTTCATTTCATTTTTATGCTGATTTTCTCCCAGAACGGCTCACATGATAAAAACAATTTTTTAGAAATGATAGTAAGAAATTAAAAACAGTTAAAATCATCTAATTAAAACAGTATAAAACTGGCATAAAAACATACAAAGCAACCATACATACATAGTATAGACATACAAAACATACGTAGTAACATACAAAACATACATAATAACCATACATACATATACTATGTTTATACTATACATAGTATAAATATGCTATGTAACCATATGTATGTACGTAAGACATATGTATTATACATATTATAATATGTTTATGTATGTATGTAATGTATGTATAAAACATACATAGTAACCATTCAAATTGTAATAGCTCTTCCAGGTACACACATTTTTGCCATCTTTGGACTTGTCACAGTTGAGAGTTCATAATAACTCTTCTGAAACTTGTCCTTCTCTTTTACCTCTAACCGTACCCTGAAAAGCTGACGTTCAACTTGTGATGCCAATCCCTTCCTTACCACTTTATCTTAAAAAGTCAGGAGGGGGAAAAGGCCACCATCTACATTTCTACTTGCTGGGCCACCCTTAACTAGCACTGGAGTCAGGTCACCAAGAGAAGTTGACAGATTTACTACACAGACACAAAAGGCGCTGCACTCCATAACACCCTAAAGGCACCAGATCCTGTCTGATGTTGGAAGCTAAGCAGGGTCAACAAATGGTTAATGCTTGCATGGGAGACTGCCAACAAATAAAAGGTGCTGCAGGCTCGTATTTAAGAGGATGAAAATGACAAAACCACCTCTGAATGTTCCTTGCCCAGGAAAACTCTATGAAATTGAGGGGCTCATGGAGGCCCATGTGGCCTTCAGCAAGTCACACTCTCTCAGCTTTAGTGGCAACCCCCCTTTGAAGAAATTTGCCAAGAAAACCCTATGATAGGTTTGCCATAAGTCAGAAATGACTTGAAGACATTAAGCAATGACAACAGTGTGCCTTCAAGTTGCCTGTCGATGTATGGCAACCCTAAGATGAACCTATCATGGGGGTTTTCTTGGCCAGGGTTTTCTTCCGCGGGGGTTCACCATTGCCATCCTCTGATTAAAGTGCATTTAAAGCATCCCGCAAATGAAGCGGAAATGGTGAATAACTGTGCGAATGATTATCACAAATTGTGCAAATAAAGTGATATTGGATGTGCATTGTCGCTGAAATCCCAAAAGTAAAAAGATATGTGTTAATGCTTCTTTGTGACCACTTTAATGGCAGGTTTTGTGTGACGCTGGGAGAAATTGTTATGTGTAATTATGCGATTTTTCTGGGATATTCACGGGATAAGCTCCTGATCCCCTTCGTGTGATAAACTCCATGGGGTTTTTCTTGGCCAGGCTTTTCTTAAGAGGGGATTCGCCGGTGCCCTCCTCTGAGGCTGAGAGAGTGTGACTTGCCCAAGGTCACCCAGTGTCCATGGTGTCCATGGCCAAGCGGGGGATTGGAACCCCGGTCTCCAAAGTCCAACACTCAAACTACTACACAATGCTGAAGGCACCCAAATACACACTGAGAGGGTGTGTCAAAGGGGGTCTGGGAAGCAAGACAGGTCAATACACTGCCTGAGGAGAGAAAGGCGGGCAGGTTGGGTGTCTTGAGAGGGGGATTGGGGTCTGGCATTTCGCCTCCTCCACTCCAGACTGTCCTGCACCTTCCTCACAAGAAACAATACCTCCAAACAAAGGGGTGCTCCATTAAAGCTAATGAGGCACCAAGTTGCCAGCACTTGTCCCCTTCCCTCCTGGGCCCCAAACTCCTCTTTTAAGTTGGGACCAGTCTCCCTTTCTCAAAACCAGAAAGCAAGACCCAAAGGTTTTGCTGGGCTGTCAAGACCAAACCCAGGCACTAGCCAGGACTTTGGCCAAACTCCTTCGCAGACAGAGTTACATAAGAGCCCCCCCTCACTCCCCTAATCCCCAGCCGCCGTCCTCCGTGGGCTGAGAAGGCCGAGAAGGAGACCCTGCCGCCTGCCCGCTTTAGCCCAGGGGGGCCAGGCCTCCTCTTTTCCCAGGACGCGTCCTCCATTCCCAGTCTCCTCTCCGGGAGGAATTCCCAAAGGCCCTCCATTTGGAGCAGGGCAAAGAAGCATCCCTTTATATTTTGCATGGAATGTTTTTAGGTCAAGGTGACCAGAGGTGGTCCTTTTCCAGGACATGCCTCCATCCAACCTTCTGTCCAGGAGGAATTCCAAAAGGCCCTCCATTTTGAGAAGGGCTAAGCAGCATGGATTTACGTTTATAGGACTGGTATTTTTTTTAGCTCAAGGTAACCAAGGTAAAAGCCCCCCCCCCATCTCCCCTCGTTTCTGGGGCTGAGAAGGAGGAGGAGGAGGAGGAGGAGACCCTGCTGCCTTCCCTCTTTGCCCAGGACCTCTTCTCCATTTCAGTCTTCTGTCCAGGAGGAATTTCAAAAGGTCCTCCATTTGACAGGAGCAGGCCTGTCAAGGCATGGGTTTTCCCCTTCCTTCCCTCTTTCTGGGAGCCCCCAAAGGCAGGGCGGCCAGATGTCCTCACCGCCAGGGAGGACAAGGCACCGCAAAATGGAGGACAGGCAAGCAAAAGGAGGACGCGACCAAAAGAATGGCCCAAAAACACTCCTGTAAATAGATAGTAAATCCAGGCTTCTTAGCCCTGCTCAAAACGGAGACCTTTTTACATTCCTCCTGGACAGAGACTGAAATGGAGGACAGGTCCTGGAAAAGGAGGACAACTGGTCACCTCTGGGCTAAAAGCACTCCTATAAAGATAAATCCATGCTTTTCAGCCATGCTCAAAACGGAGGACCTTTTGGAAATCCTCCTGGACAGAAAGCTGAAATGGAGGACACGTCCTGGAAAAGGAAGCCGCGGGCCACTCTCCCGGACACCACAGAAGACGTCGGGTCACCCTGAGCTTGAAAAACACCACTAAACGTAAATGTAAAGCCATGCTTCTTAGCCCTGCTCAAAATGGAGGGCCTTTGGGAATTCCTCCTGGACCCAAGGCGGAAATGTAGGACGTGTCCTGGAAAAAGAAGACCTCTGTTCACCCGAACTAATCATAACATAAATATCAATAAATGCTACTCAAAATGGAGGGCCTTTTGAACTCCCTCCTGGACAGAAATGGAGGACCTGTCCTAGAAAAGGAGGGGGAGAGGAGGGCTCTGGTGAGCCTGCCTCAAAGGGGGGCTGGAGGGGCTGGGGACCCCTCAAGGTCCCCCTCAGCCCTCTCCCGAGGCTCTCGAAAGCCCGCCTTGGGCGAAACAGAAGCAGAAAAACTTTCCTGGAGGGGAAGGAGAAGGCCTGGCTGGACATGGCGGCAGGTGAGGGAATGACCTCCTCCTCTGCCCTCACCTGCCCTCCAAGTCCAGCTCCCAAAATGGTGACCCTCAAAAACTTTGAGCTCTGACAGAGAGTTCTCTTTGGGCTTCCACTTTTGGGGGGGCCATGGCGTGGTCTCCCCCCTTTTTGCCCTCCTCCTCCTCCTCCTTCCTGGGGTCCCTCTCCTCCTGGAGGCCTCCTCCTCTTCCAGAGAGGGCTGCCTCTCCCACTCACCCTTCTTCCTCCTCCTCCTCCTCCTCCTCTTCCTCACTGAAGGTCAGCTGGAACCACCTCAAAGGCAGGCAGAGAGTTCCTCCTAGGAGTTGGGGCAACTTTGGGCCTCCTCCTCCTCCTCCGGTGGCCTCTCCTTCTCTTCTCTTCTCTTCTTTCTGGGCTCCAGGTAGTCCAGCTGTTCCTGCACCTTCCCTCCTCCAGCAATCTCTCTCTCTCTCTCTCTCTGCTTCTCAGCCCCAGGACCCCCAGCCCTCCCCCTCCATTTACTGTCACCTTCCCTCTGGCCAGCTTCCTAGGGCCACCCGACCAGAGAGGGCAGCACTCCTCCAACGCAAGCCCCGCCCCCCCAGCCCTCGCAGGGGCTCATGGGAAATGTAGTCCTCTTCTGGACTCAAGCTGGCTGGCTGGCTTCCCAAAACAAAGCTCTGCCCCGAAGGGTCTGTCGCGGTTGTTTTGTCGGGAAACGCAACCACGCACGTCCTCCTTGTCCAGGACAGGCCTCCACTGCAGCCCTCTCTGTCCAGGAGGGTGACCAAAGGTCCTCCTTTTCCAGGACACAGCCTCCATTTCTGCCTTCTGTACAAGAGGGGGCCAGGCATCCTCCTCCTTCAGGACACGTCCTACATTTCAGCCTTCTCTTCAGGAGGGTAACCAGGCATCCTCCTTTTCCAGGACACATCCTACATTTCAGCCTTCTGGGTAAGAGGAATTCCAAAACGTCCTACCCTTTGAGCAGGACCAAGAAGGATGAATTTACAGGTATAGGAGTGTTTTTAGCTCAGGGCGAACAGAGGTCTTCCTTTTCCAGGACCGATTCTCCATTTCAGCCTTATGTCCAGGAGAAATTCCAAAAGATCCTATGATCCAAGCAGGCCTAAGAATCATGCATTTACATTTATGGGGGTGTTTTGTTTCTCTCCCCCCCCCCCATGTCTGACATTTTTCTTGAACGCCCTACATTTTAGGGCGCTTTGTCCTCCCTTGGGGTGGTCACCCTGCACGGAGCAAAATACAGAAGTGGAACTTGGGACTCTTGAAACTTGGTCCTTTCACTTTCATTCCCTAGTTGTTGCTGTTAAAGTCATTTCCAACTGATGGTGACCCAAAAGTGAACCTATCATGGGGATTTCTTGGCATGATTTGTTCAGAATGAGTTTGCCATTGCCTTCCTCTGAGGCTGAGAGCATGTGACTTGCCCAAGGTCCCCCAGTAGGTTTCATGGCTGAGCTGGGAATTGAACCCTGGTCTCCAGAGACATAGTCCAACACTCAAACCACTACTCCACATTGGCTCTCTCATATATGTGTGTCTGTATACACACAAATGCACACACACACACTTGCCAAGAAAACTCCGTGATAGGTCACCATAAGTTGAAAACAAAGGGACACAACATGTACTTCTCAGTGGTTTGTTGCTGTTGTTTTCTGCCTTCAGGTCATTTCCGACTTATAGTGACCCTAAGGTGAAGCTAGCGTAGGGTAATCTTGGCAAGATTTGTTCAGGAGAAGTTTGCCATTGCCTTCCCCTGAGGCCACCCAAAATCATCCAGTGGGTTTTTACATGGCAGAGCCAGGGTTCACCCCCTGGTCTCCAGAATCATAGTCCAACATTCAAACCACTATGACAGGCTGAGAGTATAAATTATGTCCTCAAGGTACAGACACTGGTCATTTCTCATACTATAAAGGAGACTCTTAAACAAACACTGTTTTTGTTTTGTTGTTAACTGGCTTCAGTGGACTTCGACCCATGGCAACTCAATGCATGAGAGACTTCCAAGGCATCCTGTCCTCAGCCGCCCTGCTCAGCTCCTGTAGACTCTTGGCCATGATTTCTTTGACTGAGTCAATCCACCTGGAATGTGGTCTTCCTTTTTCCTACTACCCTCCACTTTACCAAACAATAGGGTCACTAGGGTTGGCATCACCCGGTGCGGAAACTCACGCTGTCACACACTCCCATTGGCATCCTCCCATCCTATACCATATAGAATCCTTATAATGTTTTTTTGTAGAAATGTTACTCATAAATCATACTTCCCATATACCACCAAATGTAATGGCAATCATGACATAAGTAACAACACTAAAAATTATACCTTTAAATTACAATATCATATGCACAGGCTATATATACAGAGAAAAAGTAAAGGTGTCCATTTTGACGTGATTGTCTAGTTGTGTCCAACTGTAGGGAGGAGTACTCATCTTTGTTACTGAGGGAGCCAGTGTTGTCAAAGACATGTGGTCAGCATGACGAAACACCGAGACACATGGAACTCTGTTACCTTCCCTCCAAACTGGTACCTATTTATCTACTTGCACTTTTACATGCTTTCCAACTGCTAGGTCGGCAGAAGTTGGGACTAGTGATGGGAGCTCACTCCATCATGCAGCGCTTGGGTCTCAAACTTTGCAGTCATCACAGTTGCCATCTTAGCCACTAGGCCACTGTGTTCCTATATAGTGTCTGTACCTTGAGGACATAATTTATACTCTCAGCCTCTGTATCCATGGACTTGCCATCCGTTGATTTGAGCATTGGCGGATGGCAAGCACACATGGGAGGCACAGGAGGAAATGGGGAAGACAAGGAGGCAAGAGATAGCGAGATGAAGAGGAGGAGGAGGAAGGAGATGGAGGAAGCGGTGGGGTGATGAGGAAGAAGGCTGAGGCGGCAGGGGGGAGAGGAAGAGGAGGCAGTCCTTTGCCACCCACCGCAGTGATATCAGCTAGGTAGGCTTCAGGGGGGTGGCATGGCAAATTCCCATTATACCCAATGGTGGTGCAGCCACATGGCTGCACCACCACTGAGGATAAAGTGGCTTGAGCATCCACAGATTTTAGTACCCATGTGGGGATCCAGAACAGATCCCCCTCGGATACCAATGCCCACTGTGTATATATGTGTGTATAGTTTTATATATATGGCTGGGCTGACTTTAAAGACATGGAATGCTGTCTGCAACCCCCTGATAACTTACAAATACATACCTAGAATCCATAGATATAGAATGTCCACTAATTTTCAGAGCAATCTTACACTGGTCTGTTCTGAAATAGGTCCAGCTAGACTTATCTCATAGGATGGCAGCCAAAGTGGCATTCCAAAAAGAATTAAACACATCCATAAAGAACATATAGAAAGCAAGTAAGATGGAATGGCCGTCATGATTTGGCTGTTTGTGAGAGACTGCGCACCACCCACCCACAAAGGCAAGAGGATTATCTCTTAAGACCATGGTCACACAATCATGTTAGTGTACTATGAAGGCACAACTAATGCCAAGGTATCACTAATGGATATACAACAGCTGTAAAGGAAGACAGGCACTAAAGAAACAGGCTAATCAAAGCTGGCAGATTTTGCCAGCCTTTGCACTCAATAACCCCAAGAAAAAATACAACTGGTAGCTTAATGCACCAACAAGATTCCAGAGTATGGACGTTATTAATAAGGAATCACACTGGTAACATGCCAGGCTAGTGAATCCTTGATTGCACAGAATTGGTGCCTCTAATCAAATTGGGATGGATTCTCACTTAGTCATGCTTAGAAACAACATAACAAAATTGACAGACGTCAAGTCCTTTGTATTTTAATGGTTCTGTTGTAAGTATGACTAAGTTAGGATCCAGCTGAATGATACATAGGGTATGAAAATGAGATGGAAGACATAATTATTAAGATTGCACAATACAGTCACATAGATTAATTGGTTTAAAATCTTTGAACTGGTTTAGAATTGTGTTTTAAACAGAATAACCTGTTTTTAAAAAGTGTAGGCAGAAGACATCAGAGAGGCATTCTAATGTACAAGCAAAGACAAACCTCTTCTTCTGAAATAGTGCCTGCAATAATGTATGTATAAAAACAATGCAAGCATGAGGGGATTTTTCATCCCATTCCAAACTTGTTTTGACTCATATGCAAACCTATGGAGATATCATCAACTCAGCCTGCACTAATTGACCAATTAAGATGTCTTTAATCTGGTGTCAGCCATAATAATGGCTTGTATACACTGTAGTCCACTCAATGTGTCAGTCAAATAACAGGATAATCAAACAGATGATGTGCCTGTGAGCAAGGATGCCTTTGGGCCTTACTGAACTCTATTAACATTTACATTTAACTGAATATTTTAAAAATACACAGCTCAACACTTTGGCAAATTCCAAATAAATTATAGAGCATTTTTCTTCTTTATGGGTGATCAGTTTAACACACTGTATCATTTTTTTTAATTGTACTCTTATTAATGATTGTACTCCTATCTGTATTACTTAGGCTTACAATCTAAAAAAAGTTTTGGATACCATTCATAAATGCATCCATCAGTTTAAAAAATGCTATTGAACAGATGTGGTAATTTTTGGAACTCTAATAAAGTTTCTAGAGTAAAACATTCAGTACCAACTACTGAGATAAAAGGAAAAATTTTGCCATAGTTAACACGCTTTCCAAGGGCATTGCTTAAATAAAATGGGCCATGGTCCCCTTTCCTTTTGAACAACAACTATAGTGCCCCCCCCCCCAATTTCCTGATATTGAAGATTATCACACTAAGTCTTACTGTCAGAGAATCGTCCCTGGACATTGGGGAAGTGCAGGTGTATGAACGCCTGGCGCGCTTCCTCAGCGTCATGGTGTCATCACCTCTCTCTAGTGTCATGGAATCATTCAGGGAGAGTGAATTTCCTCTTAACAAAAACTTCGCATTAAGAGGAAATTAACTCTCCCTGAATTATTCCATCATGCTAGGGGGAGCTGATGATTTCATGATGCTGAGGAAGCGCACCAGGCATTCATACACACACACTTCTCCAACGATCCAGGGATGATTCACTGACGGCGTGACTTGGTGTGATAATCTTTATTAAGTCTACTGATCTACTCCAAATTTAAAACAGCAAATGTTGGTCGCTGCTCCCTCTGCACCCAGTTACCTTGGGAGCAGCAAGAGAGAAGGTGGTTGAGCAGTGACCAAAAAGCCTCTTGCGTGTGCCAGTCTTGTGGTAAAGGCCAGCGTAGGCGAGAGGCTTCTCAGTCGCTGCTCGTCTGGCCGCTTGGTTGCTATTCCCTTTGCAGTTGGTCCCTGTCAGAGCAGTAATCATAGAGCTTGCTGTCCAGTGGCAGAGAAGCCTCTCGTCCATTTTGGCTTTCTTGTGAGCAAGAAGCTTCTTGGTTACTGCTCAGCCAGCTGCTTGATCAATGCTCCCAAGGTGACCAAGTGCAAAGGGAGAAGTTTCTCCTCAGTGAGGAAGGACTCTCAATCTTCCTTTATTGAAGAGAGGCACAGCCGGTGTTTGTATGGTGTGTTTACAGAGGCTATACACTCTGGATTGGAAACCTCTCAACCTGTCTGATGAAAGAAAGCAAGAGCAGGTGGGAGCACACAAAGCTTAAAGAGAGTCTCAAACTTGAAAGCTCTTTTTGCTGCTGCCTCTTCCCCACTGCCACATGCTCTATCTCCTTGCTTCAGTCAGTCTTGTCCCAAAATGGTACCACTCCAAGCAACAGAAATGATATCTTGCACCCAACTTTTACGAGAGTTTCTCACCAGTACAAGTGAAAGATGCAGTTAACAGAGGAGCTGACGTGGGCAGATGAAGAGCAAGAGGTGGTTTTAAGAGACCCTGAAAAGAAGTTTTATGGAACCCTCATCCCCACCATGGTCCTAAAGGCTGCTGGTTCTGCTTGTCTTTCTTGTGCACCAGTACTTTAACTGAAGCCCCAACTGCCACCCCTTTTTTTTATCTCTGTCCCCCTGCTGCCCCCTTTCCCCTTCACCGCCCACCCACCCCCCACCCCCCCATCATTTAAACCAGTGATTCCCACCCACTTTGGGAATCACTGGTTTAAATGATGACACATTGAAATAATGAGTGAGAATGTACCAGAAAGCTGCCAGGGAACGGCAGAAGTGGAGAATGACACTGATGGAGGAGCTCTCAGAGACAGTGGCAGTGGCACTGTAGATAACACTTATGAGTACTGCACAGAAGGGAGCACAGTAAACCCCTTTTGAATGTATTTTACCATGAAAACCCTATGATGAGATAATCCAAAATGAAACAAGAGATATTGCCAGAAGATTACTCTCCTAGGTTGGAAAGCATCCAGCAAGCTACTGGGGTACAGCAGAGGACAACTACAGTAGCATTGTGGCTAATGATGCAACTGGACTCAAGCCAAAAGGGTGTTCAGCTGTTGACATGCTCAGAAGTAAAAGGAAAGTCGAAAGCTGCACAACACATATTCTAGGAAAATGGAATGTGAGAAGCATAAATCAGGAGAAGCTAGGCATAAGGGTTATCTGCACAGGCCAAAATGTCCATGTTTCCCCCTGGTCTCACTTCATCCTCTTTAGACAGGTCAAAATGCTGGGGCCAGGGTCAGGTCAGATCCTAGCAGACAGGACACAGATCTAGGGGATCAGGCCCAATCCTGGGGTAAACAGTCTTTACTCTGGATCAATTTGACCCCTGGTTTGCCACAGAGTTTCCTGGACACTCCATGGCAAACACTCCTTAACTTACCCTGAGAAGCCCCCTGTCATCACATCCAATGCAAACATGGGAGTCCTGACCATTTGGTGCAGCCAGGTGTCCTATTTCTGCATCAGATGAGGCAACAGGGGGCTTCTCATAGGAGCAATTGCCCAGCAAGGTAAGGAGTGTGCACCAGTACTGGGTCCCAGGGCAGTAGAGGGGCAGGCATGGAAACTCCTGCCCATCCCTGCACTCACCGGGAACCAACCAGGTAAGCACATGGGCCAGAATAGCTTGGGCTGAGCTCATGCTATCCTTGCCCATCTGCTCAGCCACATAGTAAAACAAAAAATGGAATGCATAAAATGAACATTGTAATACTTGTTTTGAGCAAGCTAAAGTCAGATAATTACACAGTGTTTTACTCGGGAAACAAAAATCTAAGAAGAAATGGGGTGGCATTAATAGTGAGGAGAGATGGAGCAAATGCAAAGGATATAATGCAAAGTCTGACCAAATCATATCAAGAAGATTTCAGAGAAAACCCATCATTATAGCCATAATTCAAGTTTATGCCTCAACTACAGAGGCAGAAGAAATAGAAACTGAAATATTATAGGCTGGGGTCCTGAAGTAAATAGAGCACACATCCAAATGAGAGTTCTTGTTAAACATAGGTGATTGAAATGCAAAAGTAGGAAACAGAGCAAAAGCAAAGATTCTAGGAAAATTTTGCCTAGGAGGAAATGAAGCAGAAGAGCAACTGAGTGGATTTTGTAAGGCCAACTGTCTGTTCAGCGCAAACACATTTTTCAAGTAACTAAAGGGGCAATTTTATACATGGATGTCACCTGATGGCTAATATTCTTTCAGCTTGTCCCAAAGGTACTACTAGATCCCTTTACACACTGATTTTCCAGACTAACACAGCTATGCCTTTGAATTCTAGCTCCTTTTTATTTTATCACAACAGACTGGTGGACTTGTAAAAAAAAAACATGTTATCTCCTAAGAGAGGGAAATACAGAAACCAATAGATTAAATCAGGCTATGGCATTTGGAGCTCTTCAGATATAGTTGGATTCCAACCAACATGCCAAAATGCTGAGTGGACAGGGATAATAGGGCTTGTAATCTAACATCATCTGGAATGTTCTTGGTTTTCCAAACCTCTTTTAAATATTAAATCCTTTTGGAGCTTAACTTGAATCAAGGCTCAATCCTAGAGCCCTTTTTTTGGGGGGGGGGGGAGTCCAGGGTTCAATGCTGGAATTTGTGAAGTAATACAGGACAGAATGGTGTGTTTCTCAATTTATTAAGAACACCTTTTCTTTACCACACACCAATATACACAGCTATTATCACAACAGGATCTGAACTGGCTGATTTGTGGGTTCTATAGATACATATGTGGGTCTGGGCCATGATTTCCAATAATCAGGCATGGCTTGTGGGTAGATCAGGCCTAGCTTACTCTTTCTATTACAGTATTACATAGAATTTGCTCTACATTCAAGATACAGTACTTGCAAAGTTCTAGCCAGGCAAAGAGAACATTCCCCACTAGGTGGCAATACTGCAATATTTATCCAACTGCAACTTCCTCTTTGGACTGAGGCTGCAGATTGTTACCACATACACCAAAGAAAATTCAGAAACATAAACTGGCTTCTGTGCATGAATGGTTTAGTGAATAACAGCATTTTCAAAAAAAAAAAACACCAGCAGCTTTGTAAATATAAAAACTGCCTAGTGTCTCTGCTTTCCAGTGATCAAGGAATTTGTGTGTTTAATCCAAGAACAGAGACTAATACCCTAACGGCTCCAGATCTTGTCTGATTTTGGAAGCTAAGCAGGGTCAACCCTGGTTAGTACTTGAATGGGAGATTACCAGTGAATACCAGCTGCTGTGGGTCATATTTCAAAGGAAAGAACTGAAAAAAAACGCCTCTGAATGTTCCTTGCTTAGGGAAACCCTATGAAATGCATGGAGTCGCTATAAGTCAACAGATGACTTGAAGGCAGAGAGAGAGAGTGTGTTCTGAGTAACAACCATATTTTGCATTTCAAAAATGGGGCATCAAACAGTTTGTTCTTTCATGCTCCCAGCTGAAAGTTGTTTCAAATAGGATGGCAGGACAAGAAACTCTCCAAACAAGGAGCTCTTCAAAAAAAAATTCTAGTACAGCCAGTGCTACCTGCAGTCCAATAGGCAATTGTGGTGCAATTTGGACCTATCACATTGACCATTAGAGCTTGATTTTTGTGTCTGTAGGCTTCCTCCTCTCCCATATATTTTTAAGACACTGATCACGCAAATAACATAAATCATACAGTTGGAAGGGACCTCAAGGGCCAGCTAGTCCAACCTCCTGCTGTGCTAGAATTCAGAGCTATAACATTCCCAAGAGATGGGTATCCAACAGCTGCTCAAAAACCTCCAAAGGAAAATCCACCTCTTTGAGAACCCCCACCCAAGCAGCAGTCCATTCCATTATTAGAATTCTTCATAATGTTTAACCTATTTTCTTGCAGTTTGAATTTCTTGGTTCAGGTCCTAGCTCTAATCTGCACTGCAGAAATAATGCAGTTTAACACCACTTTAACTGTCATGGCTTATGGAATTCTGTGATCTGTACTGTGTTGTGGCACCAGAACTCATTGACAGAGAAGGCTAAATATCTCACAAAAACTACAAATCACAGAATTACATAGCATTGAGCCATGACAGTTAAAGTGGTGTTAAACTGCATTAATTCTGCACTGCAAATTAGACCCTAGTCTTGGGAGGAGCAAAAACCAAGCTGGCTTCATCTTCTTCATGACTTTACTTCCGATATTTAAAGTTGTCCAAGTTGTCTGCACTCATATAGCTGTGGAAGGACCTTTTGCAACTTACTTGCACCAAGGATATACTGTGGTCAGTGCGGGAGGCATGGATGGATGACTCTTCCTTTGGTAGAGAGGACCAGATGACCTTCTAGTTAATTCCAAATGTATGGATCTATTAGGCACATGCATTAACCTACATCATGCACACATTGCTACAATGTCAATGGCAACACAAGAAGACAGAGGAAATGATTCATGCAACTTGCTATCCTCTAGTCTAGATGGTTTGAACTGCAGCTCCCACAATCTCTCACTGGTTAGGGCTGATGGGGGTTACAGGCAAAAAAAGATTTAGAAGGACACAGTTACCCACTCCTGATATATGCAGACGAGGGATTCCTTATACCATAGGGGATGGCTTATACCATAAAAAAGGGGGTGGTCAAACTGAGCAATATTCGCCATTGCCTCCCTCACACATATAATACTATAACGTTGAACTGAGTTGAAGGATGCACAACTGCTGTTGTTTAGCCTAAAAATTAAATCTGGCCATAGAAATTCCAGTTCAGATCATTCCTCTTTAATGCTTTTTTTGGATAGCAAAACAACCAATGAGAAGACTTGAACATTTACGTATCAGTTTTAACCATTTATTTTCCAGTCTGCCACAAATATGATCAGAGTACCAGCCAGTGATTCAAGTAAAGAAGAAAATCATGGCTCCCAGAGTACAGAGAAGTCAAAAGGAATTGTCCAATACAAGTTTAAAAGAAAAGAAAGAACCTATTAATAGAGGTGTAGGTGGAATTTAAACAACCCTTTCCTTCTCTGTAAGGACTTTAAAGGGAAGACGTTGTAACAGAAGAGACCAAACATATTTTAAAGAATCCTTTCCAGTTCAGAAAAACAAACAGCCAGGCCTAGGCAGCAGTAGCAAAGCCAACCCTGTTGTTGCCCATGTCATAGACAGAATAGTACTCTCTGAGAAAGACATCTCCAAGGATCCAAAGAGGCTGTCCATTTTGGGAGGGCAGATACGTGGGCTCAATCCCAACTGTGCAGTAGCCATTGTTCTGTGAAATAATAAATAACAAGGAAATCAGTAAATGGAGGAAGAAAGAAGCAAGCCCAGTGATGGCAAAGGGAGATTTCAGAGAAAGAAACATGTATGCTGCGGTTAGCAATGGCACCCCGGTTATGTAAATCCCTTCACTTAGGGCTCTAACCCCCTAAACTCGTATCTTTCAGGCATGTGTCAAAAACATAAAGATTTATACAGTACAAGCCTTTGAGTAACAAGCATGTGTTTGATTCTGTCTTTTACTGCTGCTTGTTTGGATTTTAATGGCGCTTTAATATTGAACACTAAAAGAAGAAAATGAGTTACTGACATACGAATTGATAATACATACGTTGAGAATGTAAGCAGAGGGAGGCAGAGGGAATGAAACTCCATTGATGGTGAAGGAGATGGTAGGAAGATTCTGAACATTGTTGCAATTAACTGCATACTGTGAAAGAAGAATGCAGTGACTGTTCAATCTCTCATAGGAAGAGACTATACAGAACTCACAATGATAAACTAATGAAGCAGGTATCCATATTCTTGTTGTCTTTCAAGTCAACAACACACACTGCATAATTTATTTCTGTCCAAACCTAGTCCATTCATTGTTTTACCCTTCTAACTTTTTAAAAAAATATCAATGATGTGATGTGATCTGCTTTTATATTTGATGTTTTTAATTTGTCTTTTCTTTTCTACATGGTAATTTTATCTATTCCTCTATTTAATTGTTATTATCTTAGAGTGTACACCTTGGGCAGGCTTTTATATTTACTCCTTAATTTTACCGACTCTGTACAACGCTGTGTATAATTACAGTGCTCTAGAAATAAAGTTTAATAATAATAATAATAATAATAATAATAAATCCCACCTACCTGTCCATACTGATTCTGTTGAGCACCCACAGCATTCAAGAAATTGTTCATGTACTGCTGGGGAACAGTGAGGAGGGAAGTCCCAGTGTCCACAATAGCCTGGCAGCCTTGACTGCACCATCCAGTAGCTTGTCCTCCAATAGAAAACCTAAGAAAAAGGAGCATATTGAAAATATAGCACACCCTCCCATGTTTAGTCTTGATTGAACCCTGGAAGAAAAATAGATAATTTGGATGCGGAAGGACTGGGAGATGTCACAGGGCTTGGTATGCCCCACAATGTATGGACTAAGTCATTAGAAATAACTGATTCAAACTTCACACAGACTAAGGCTGCATCCACATTGGTTTTTGCTCCTCCTGAAACAAAGGGTTTAGTCTGCACTACAGAATTAATGCAATTTGACACCACTTTAACTGCCATGCCTCAATGGTATGAAATTCTGGGAATTATAGTATAGTGAGACGTGTTCTCTGTCAGTGTACTTTGCTGCCCCACCAAACTACAAATTCCAGAATTTCATAGCACTGAGCCATGGAATTGCTGTGATGTCAAACTGGATTATTTCTTGCAGTGTGGATGCAGGCTATGACTAATTTCACTGGTATTCTTGCTAGTTTGTCAGCTCTATATCATGTTTTACTTGCTTGTTGACTAATAGTCATTCTTTGATCAGTGTACACTCCTGTGTACAGTTTCCTAGGGGAGCAGCTATCTTTCTAGCTGAACATTTTACTTTCTGTAATAATAAAAGGTTGAGATGAAATGCAGAAAAACTGTTATCACAGAGAAGACTTTTTGCTAGATACAGATACAGAGGCATGCCTTGTACCACTGGTTAGCTACTACCATGTGCACATTTTTTGAGAACAAAGACACAGTAACATCAACAGAAGAGGCCAACATAATCCTGGCCTTCAGATTCTAGGGCTATAATATCATTGCTTACTTTGATATACTCTCAGAGAAGCTAAGAACACAGATATTTTGATAAGAATCAGTTTGTCTGTACATAATGTCTTCCTTTCTAAGCATGCCTTGAAGATTCAGGCCGAAACTGAAGAAGGTCTTCTTATGAACTCAGAAGTCAAGCTCTCTACAGACATCCAAGAAAATTCTCCCCACTGTTCTTGAACATATTTATATAAATTCAACTCACTCCTGAATTCCAATCTGCCAATAAAGTTCCTGGGTGACTGGAGCCCAATAGATCTGTCCAGAGTAAAGACGAGTGTCCACACCTCCAAACACAACCTCACCACCATATTGAGAGTTTGGTTGGCTGCAAATACAAAGTATAGATTAGGCATTCATAGTTTACCAATGGTTCTGGAATCCCAGAAACAAAACACATGATCTGAAGGAGTTTTGGGGAAGAATAAATGCCATCATGTTCATTTCAAGAAACTTAAGGATATCTGCGAAAAAAAATAGGTAGTCACTTCTAGAGTTTAGCTAATTCTTGAAATTATTTGAAGTTTATTACCTGGTTGCTGAATCTCATACATTCACAAAGGTGAGGAGAAAATACAACATTTGTTACTATCTTTGTCAAACTTCAGTTTGACATTTAACAATAAATGTTCTGGTGTTAAGGCTCTGTTTGTTTGTTTGTTTTGTTCTGTTTGATACAAATACTAACTTGTAACAAGAAAACTTGTGATGGTTGCTTCAATGCTTCTTCCTCAAGGCACTAAATACCAGTGAATTAACACTGTTAATAATTTCAAACAATTTGTTTTTAAAAGAAAAAATAGTGTAAACAGTCTGAAAACATATTAAACTATGGTGCAGGACAGACTGCCCAAAAAGGGTAGTCTTCCACCGGCCTAATTTCCTCCAGAGGGAAGCCACAGCCGCCAAACCACACAGCTAACCTCCGGAGGAAAAAGAACCAGGAAGAAACGGGATCTTTTAGTACCTCAAGGAAGACATAACAAGTGCGCCAATGGTGCACTCATTATGTAAGCGATGCATGGCATTTTGCATACGCTGTGCATCACTTATGCTACAATGGCGGCACCTGTATGGATGGGATGCGGCCATTATAGCACCGTCGCGCTGTGCTAGGGTTAGGGACTGTGTGGTTGCCGCACAGTCCTTAACCCTAAAATCGGCGCCAGCACAGCACATTTGGGCCATCTCTTTCAGTCCTATATGACAATTTAAAGCAGGCTAAAACAGTTTAAAACCATGTGCACATGTGAATTTGATAATAACCAATGAGCCATCAAAGTGAAAGGCATTAAAAAACCAAAGTGCCACAGCAATGAAAGCGCTCCTCCATTGCCCTTCACAATGTATTGCTCTCATTGGTGGGGCACAAAGCAGGAGTTTGTAGGGAGGAGCACTCCTTGAAATGCTGAGGTTCCAAGCCTTTTAGAGTCCTACATATTGTTATCTGCACTCTGAATTCAACTCAGACAAATATTGGCAGTCAGTGCAACTCTTTACGTAACTGTTGTTGTGAGCCTTCAAGTTGTTTCTGACTTATGGTGACCCTTAGTTTATGACACCGGACATATCCCATGCAGAAACTAAATTTAAATTGAAAACAAACCGCATTTACGAGTTGTTTTTCAGATGATGTTCGGGATTAACTGAAACAAAGTTGACAAAAACTGCATTTGCAGGATGTTTTTCAAATGATGTTTGCGTAAAAGAGAAATAATGCAAAAATAACTGAAATGCAAAGTCATCAAAATCCGCTCCTTTTTACCTTTTGTTACATTCCAAAAGTATAAAGGAGCTTTCCATTCGAATTATTTTTGCATTATTTCTCTTTCACACCAATGCATCTGACAAACAACTCTCGGATTTTAACATCCTGTTTCTGCATGGGATTTTACCAATTCGCCTTCCATATGATAAACTACAAAGTTGACCCCAGTGGTCCAAGCCACATAGTCCCTAGTGACAGAGATGAATCCAGAAGAACTCCCAAACTGTGCATCTGGCCCCTCATGAGGAGTGCAACCTCATTCAGAACAGATCATTTACCCTATTTCTGGACCAGGAACCACCAATCAATAGATCATTCATCTCATCAAGATTCATCTTCACTTTATTGGCCCTCATCCAGCCCATTCCAGGCACTGGTCCATTACTTACAGAACCCCAGACAACTGCAATGTCAAGGAAATGTAGAACTGCCTGTCATCAGTTTAGTAATGCCACTGAACCCCAGAACTCCTAATGAGTTCACCCAGCAGTTTCATATAGTTACTATACAGAACAGGGCATAATACCTTGTGAATGGCAACTTATCTTCCTTACCGACTCAGATAGAAGCTGAAAACTGGCTGTGATAGCAAGTTTTCCTGTAACATCTTCTCTAAAGCAGTAGTAGCACCCCCAACTGCTAGAGATGGGTAGGCCATACCCAGAATGCCATCAAACTCAGCATAAATGAAGTTGGCACCAGGCTCATTTTTACTCAGACCAAACTCTTGGTTAGTGACGACAATGTTCTGCAGCTAAGGAAATGGAGAAAAAATGTCAGGAAGGAAGGCTGAAAAGATAAAAATGTTTCCAGACCCAGAGGGCAAACTTTCAACCAGTAGCCATCCTGGTGGGAGTGTTCTGCAAATTATAGTCCAATAAAATAACTTTTTCAGGCTCTCTTTTCAATGATGGTATCCATCATCATTATGCTTTGCTTGTGCGTTTCCAGAAATATCTAGTTGGCTATTGTTGGAGATAGGAAGAGCATGAAGAGCTGAAACAAATTAGTTTTCCCAAATTCTTCTCCTAATATTTTGTATCTGACAGGATATGATGGCTAGCATGCAAAAATAATATCTGAGAGCACTTGGTAGATAACATATAATGATTGTAATTTAATAATGTTTGACAGCTGATGAATAATGAGAATTCATATTTAGTGCATGGCAAAACTATCAATAAATGCCAGCTAATTGGTCCCACAATTTCCATGCAAATAGTGAGTTTGGAACTTCATATTCAAAAATGGAATATAAATTTGAGGAAAACCAATAGCTTTCATATATTTGTGAACATTTGCGTTAGGTCTATACTAGCTAGACAGGCTTTCTCTGTACAGCTTTGTCCCCACATTTTTAGGGTTGCAGTTTACAACACTGGAACTCAGGATTAAATTTCATGCTATCTTAAAACAGATAGCATGCAGCTAAAGATCACTTGTTATAAGTATTCAAATCTACCCCAGCCATGTGTACAGGTCCAATCCAGACTGTGGTCATGTGTGCTTATTTTAGAATGTAAAAAATGGTCTTTAACTGCATGTTGGACATTTAATGCTGTGTCCAGCTTTAGGCAATAAGAGCCTTCACACTCTACAGCCAAAGGATATGTCCAGTAATAGAAAGATAATGTGATGATTACTTGTCAGCATTAGGAAAAGGAACCATAGGAACACTTACTCTCAAAGTGTCATAGCCAAAAAATCCTGCAAGGTTGCCACTGCCATATTGCAGGAAGAAGGTCTGCCCATTGGTAGAGTAGGTTGAAGACTGGCTGGGATTGAATCTGGCATGGCTAGCTAGTGGAAAATATAATAAAATTATATTTAACTTTTTATCATGCTTTTCCCAAAGGCTCAAAACAAACAACAATTTAAAAGCATAAGCCACAAGCATCTCATAAAATGGAATGAAAATTTGCCACACATTCCCAGTCCTTTGCCAATATTACCTGGAATTTTTTGAAAGACACACCAAATGCATACAATGCTTCCATAACATAAATAATGAACTGTGACTAGGATAATTTTTTCTCATTGGACAAAAAATGAGTAAAAATTTGGTATACCCTAAACATGCTTTCCTCTTGGCTGTTAGCCTATGACAAAAGTCATACTTCATATTAAGAGCACATAGGTGTGTCCTAAGATTCTTGCACTGTTTATCTCAAACTTTCAGATTAATTATATGTAGTGTCAAAAAAAGAAATACTGTACTTCAGAATATAGATTTTGTGTGCTATTGTCAGCAATGTTCTCCCAGCTAAAACTGCTCTTCTAATCAGGAGTGACCCATCTTTATCTCAAGGGTCTCCAAGGTCCCTATGGAACCATCCAAGAATAACTGTTTTTAGATGGAGTCAGGTATTAATTTCCCGTGCCTGAACAGAGCTTTTACATTGCATGCAAATATAACTACCTGCCCTATCTCACCAGCACTGATTTCTATGATCATTAACAATAGTATGCCTCATACATGCACTCTGAGAGGGGGGAAAACTCCTCTCATTGACTTTTTAATGATTGGCTTGATGTGTGACATTTTATCTTGGTGAATTTGATTATATGCCTCAGTCTACGGCTAGGCCAAAATTTGATTCCATACACATAGCAAATAAAAGCCACTTGGATAAATACAGTGTTATTGCAGCAAGACTTTTTTGGAATTACATTTCTACTTCATCTCACCACATCAGTCTCCACTACAGATGCAGTTAGATCAAGCTTTATAAAAGGCTGAGATGTGGTTACTTACTGCAAGCCTGGGTGTTGCAATAGACAGAAGGAACCCAAAGATTGGAAGACCCAGTGTCAAACAATACCAGGAAGTTCTGAGGTGGGGTTCCAATGCTGATTTGTCCATAGTATGATGCCTAGGGAGGAGGAAAAATACACCCAGTGTGACTTCCAGAATGATGTTTGCATGAATTTAGCACTGTGGCTCTCTACATGAAAGAGTTTTAGCCTTGGTTTGTTTCCGGGGTCATTGAAAAAAATCATGAAAGGCAAAGATCTTAAAAACATTGCAAGCACTGGAATGGAATGTTTAAAAAAACAAAAACAAAAGACAGATTCCCCTGTATAGCCTGCGGAGAGGACCAAGGTGAGCAGACTATTGACCGCCTCTTGCAAGTGACACAGACAAGGCCCTATGTTTTCCATCCATCCTGCAAAGTGCCTATTGTCATCTTGCCTTTAACCTATTCAAGGGTCAAATTATTTACCCTGGGGCACAAGAAGCAGATATGTTGCCATGGCAAGAGGCATTCCAGGGTCCAACAGGTTCCATGTCCCTCGAGGGACATGAAGTCTTGGATAGGGCCAATAGTCTTAGAGAAACCATGCAATTTCCTCAGTGGAATTAATGGAACTGGTAATTCCCCATTCCTATCCCAATGAGGATGGGAATGATTGCTATATGATTGATCCACCAGCAACCCATTTACAGTACAGAATTATAGCACTATTATTCCACTGTAATTGCCATGGTTCCATACTATGAATTCTTGGGTTTTATACTTTGGTGAGGCACTGGACCACTCTGACTGAGAACTTTAAATACTTGTTCCCAAACTGCCAGTCCCAAAATGGCAGTTAAAGTGGAATAACAGCACTATAATTCTGTAGTGTGAGTGGGTCCCAGAATCCTCACTGCTCTCAGTGCAGTTGCCACTGCCTTGTTTTGGTCCTGAGGAAGTTATTTAGGTTGAAATAGGAGAAGATGTTGGCAATGTGAGCATCAACAGTTTTGAACTTCTGTAAGGGTCTGAAATGATGACTTGTAAAAATGCTGTACTTTTCAGGTGGAACTTCACACTTGAGTTGCTAAAAGAAACTATGGCCCGGTACACACCTCCAGGAAGCAACATCCTGGTGGCGATAATAGGGCCCGGGAGCACGCACTACCCACACACTCCTGAACCCTACTACGTGCAGGCGGTGCCATAATTGTGCTGCCCACACGTAGGGTTGTGTGTATGACGTGTGGGCTTCTGAGTGCCCACACATCTTCTACAGGAAGCGCTGTCATAGGGCTGCAACGTGCAAAAAAGAAGACAGCGCAAAAAAGAAGCCACTCTAGGTGACTCCTTTTTTGCTGCACAGCAGAATTTTGCCGTTTGGTTGCTGCGGTAATGCTGCACAGCAAGCAGGGGCAGTGTTTCTCCACCCATCTGTCTCGGCCCACAATAACTGTAGTGCTTGCTTGACCTAATTGTTGTATACTGTGGTGAAAAAAACAGATTTTTGTTAGACAGAATGTCACAGAGAAAACTAGGAAAGGAAGGGGAGACTCACATCCATGTATGCCATTGGTTCATAAGCAACATTGTACTCATTGAAGTGGTATCTCCTGGCTGGATCAAGATTATGATGTTTCAGATAATCTTCCAGCACACCTTTCTCTTTCATCACCTCCCGAATAGACTTGCCCTTTGTCAGAGGGACTCTACAGGGAATTAAAAAGCAGATTGTAGGTTAAAAAATAGGATACACTTTCTATTTATACATTCCTCAGATCCTATTCATTACTACCACACAAATGGGCACAAAACAATCTTGATTGTGTTTGTTCTCATTGCTACATTGAGACTGGAATTCTTCTTCATATTTTGTCAAGGGGGAACTATTGTCGTTTCCCCCACCCTCCAAATTGACCTCATCTGCTCCCTCACTTACTTATCACAAACCAATGACATCCTCAGGATATAGCCAAAATGCAGAATTAGAGCGGTTTGATACCATTTTAATTGCCATGACTCTATCCTACAAAATCCTGAATTGTAGTTTGGTGATGTATTCAGCCTGGTCTGTCAGAGAGCTCTGGTGCCTCACCAAACTTCAAGACCCAGGATTATGTAGGAGAAAATCAGGCAGTAAAAGTGGTGTCAAAATGCTACACCCCCAATTTCTTACATTCATTTTTTTTCTATGTTGCCATCCTATTTTTATTATTATTAAAAATGTACATCTCTATTTCAGCTTCACACAGCATTCCTGAGCAATCCCTGGCTGTGCAGATGTGTGTTGCCTTATGTGGAAGAGTGTTTGGTAACACCATCACTACTGTTGTCTTCCTTGACAACGTTCTGCTTCCATGTTGGATTTCTTGTCCTGAGACTTTTCAGGTTTACTGAATATGTGCTGTATATTGCTCAACATTTATGTATTGTAGATTTTAGTACCATGTGTCAACAGACCAAAAATATGTCACTGGAAATGGTTGTATGAATCTATTGTTATGCACGACTGTAATTTACTGCAGGCCTACATCATGAATTTTCAAAAATCATATTATAATACTATGTGATCTTTAGTAACTAAATGCTGCATGGAGCCAGCACTGACCAGATTTATGTTGATAAGTTTGCTTATACTTAAATCAGCTTCGGCTGATATGCCAGCTGCATCCTGTCCTGGAACCTAGCAACCTACAAACTGTAGTACATGAACTGGTAACCTCACAACTCAACTTCTGCAATGCACTCTACATAGGGCTACCCTTGTGCCTTGTCCAGAAACTGCAATTAGTACAAAATAGAGCAGCCAGATTGGTCACCAGTAAAACTAAAAGTGACCATATAACACTGGTTTTGAAATCCCTTTACTGACTACCATTAGTTTCCGAGCACAGTACAAGGTGTTGGTTATAACCTTTAAAGCCCTTCATGGCCAGGGCCCAACCTATTTGCGGGATCGTCTTCTTTCATATAAGCCACCCTGCACATTAAGGTCCTCTGAGTAAAGCCTACTGCAGCCGAAAAAGACCAGGTTGACTGGGGTCATCCAGCAGGCCTTTTCCTCAACTGCTCCCAGACTATGGAACAGTCTGTTGGAAGAGATCCATCACATTACCAGCCTTGACACGTTTAAAAAAGCTGTCAAGACGGACCTCTTTCGGCAGGCCTTTCCTGAATAGTTGCTTGGTCGCCCCCTGAAACAGATCAATATACTGGATGTCTTCCTATTTCTTCCTGCCTATGATTATTTTAAGGGTGATTTTAAATTGTTTATTGTAATGTTTTAATTGTTGTCTATTTTTTATGTGGGTATTTTAAAGGTTTAAGGGAGGGAGGGAAATTTGGGGGGGGATTAATTTGTATTGTATGCATTTTATTTTTGTTTTTGCTTTCTGAGCCGCCTCAATCCTGGTGGAGAGGCAGCATATACATTATTATTATTATTATTATTATTATTATTATTATTATTATTATATAAAATAGATTTTGACTGGTAACACCAATGATATGCAAACATTTATTTCCCATCAAGTTCCATGCAAAGGGCACATCCAGGAAAATTAAAAAGACCGGCAAGTCCTAGATTTCATTCCTGATCTTTCAGATTTTATTTTGGAGATCCATACGTTTCATTTATTCCAAAATATTTTCTGTCAGCTCTGGGTGCAATCAGAGACTTTTTATACCAGCTCCCCAGGTTGGATTATTTTAATTCTGTATAAAATTGGTAAGAACTGGTACAAAATTTGGGACTTCTCACTCAGTCTAGATGTGCCCCCTGCCTGCCTCCCCAAAAGCTGGAATTTGCTGAGAAGTTTCAAACTGGCATAAAATGATAGAAATGTTACCCTAAGCATAAATAGCAAGTTTTGTCAAAATCAGTGCATAAATGTGAATGTTAAGAGCAAACCCACAAAACTGGGTCCAAAACCTTACTACAGTCTTTGTTTTCATCCCATTGGATAACATACCTAGTTGGTGACTTTGTGATCAAACACATAGATCTATAGACATACAGAAGCAGACTTTATATTATAGCACCGATTGTATTACTAATAATTAATACTCAATAAGAACACTTACTTCACTATTCCCTCTGACAGCTGGAAGCAAGCCAATATCAGCATCAACCACTTCATGATGCTTGATTTCTTCCACATACAACACCTAAAGAGTCTTCTAGACCCCAGCAGAAACTGCCCTAATGTTTTAGTTCTTTAGCCCTTCCTTTTATACCTTGGATATTTGCACCCCTAAAATGAATTGGTTCACATTGCCTAGAGTGCCTTCATCCACTGTATAAACACCTTAAGTGTGTTAAAACATTCTTATTTCATTGACCTTTAATTAAAGGCAATAATCATGTTTATAAAGAGATTAAGATCTGATAAGGAAGAATACATGTGCTGATAGGAGAAGAAGAAAATTGGGGTTATCAAGAATTAGAAAGATATGGTCACTGTTTATCACCTGTAACCAACACAGTGTGTGTTTTCCAAAAACAGAGGGATCCAATGGGAGGGGCTGTGTTAAATCAAAGTTTTTATGATAGCACTCTCTCTACTAGTAGCAAAATAATGAACATCTCAGCGTGATGTGTTCAACCTGGAAGGATAGATTGATTCTACGGGCAAAGATTTAGGCCCTCTCATTAATAACGGGAGAATAGCAATAGCAATAGCAAGTACATTTCTATACCGTTTATCAATGCACCTAAGCACTCCCTAAGCTGTTTACAATGTGTAAGCTAATTGCCCCCAACAAGCTGAGTACTTATTTTAGCAACATACAGAAGGAAGCAAGGCTGAGTCGATCCTAGAGCCCTGCAGGATCGAACTCACAACCAAGTGGTTGAAAGAGGCTGCAGTACCAACATTTAAGCACTGCACCACCAGGGCTCCTTACTAATATTATTTTAGAAAATATTATTTTGTCCATCTCTTTTTAACAGTGAACTGAACCAACTCAGTTAGCACATCCTAGACAACAAATTATGGAGAGACAACTTGCACACCTAGTCAAAGCTGCATTCCATTTACTATTGTTGGAAAAGAGGAAGACTCAAAAACTGAGCAGATGTTCAGAAAGACTGAAAAATGCTCTGCCCATTAGTATCTATACATGTTTCTTTTTCAAAATGAATGTTAAATATTGGTAAAATAGCAGGAGATCTGTCTCTGTATTCCCCACTACTGTCCTTTTCTCCCCATTAAGGGGTCATATGGCGCAGGAAACAACACTATTAAGGCCCTAAGAGAAATTAGATTGATTTTATGTTGTTATGTGATATCAGATTGGAAAATTATTCTTATCAGTACCAATACCACAAAGAATAAAGGCACAGATTTTTTAAAAATCCATCAAAGTGAGCAATGAAAGCTATCGGTCACTAGGTGAATAAACAATTCAAAGAGTTTGTTGTAGCATTTCAAAGAAATAAGACAAAGGCTTTTAAGGACAAATGGGGAGGGAACTCCTTTAGGGAACTGGATTGTTACCAGGTAACGTGTCAAACATATTAAGTGTGCCCTTCATGTTTTTGGGTACAGGAAAAGAAGTAAAGTTCTATTTGCATGTCATATTTAATTTCCCTCAAGGTCATTCTTTATTCATTCCAGATCTTTCTTGTTTTCCATTTCTGGTGTTCCAGTGAGTTGAACTTTGAGCATGGGCAGCAAGGATTCAAACTGTTGTGCATGACAAATTCTGGACTGTTGAGAAGTCATCCATAGAGTGAATGAAATAAGATCTGTAAAGCATTTCATACAGTGAAAAGAGCAGAAAGTTGATATAATGATCTCATTGATAAACTAAATTAATAAACTAAATGTGTTGTTGTTGTTGTTATTGTTGTTTTCAACGTATGGCAACTCTAAGGTGACCGTATAATGGGGTTTTCTTGGCAAGATTTGTTCAGAAGGGATTTGCTTTTGCCTTCCTCTGAAACTGAGACAGTTGGACTTGCTCAGAGTCACCCAGTGGGATTCCATGGCTAAGTGGGGATTTGAACTCTGGTTTCCAGAGTCATAGTCCAGTGCTCAAACCAGTACACTGTGCTGGGTCTTGAAACTAAATATAGTACTCTCTATTTATATATAATCCCTATTATTATTATTATTATTATTATTATTATTATTATTATTATTATTATTATGCCATTTGTCAAAACACAACTATTAGTTCCAACCAAAGAAAATCCATTCAGTCAATGGAATTTACAGAGGCATCATTGTATCAAGTTTCTATTGACTCAACAGGTCTGCAACAAACATTTGGATTTAGGCCATAGGCCTCTACAGTAGAGTTCATTCAGATGTTTAATGGATGTAGAACAGTTTATTCACAAACAATACAAAGCTATTACAAAATTTGCTTTTGTGTATTTTATCTCATTTTCTATGATAGTATGCATACTCAGTCAATGATTTCATTTGTTAATAAATTAAATGACAGCTAATTAATCAACTGATATTCTTTAATCATAATGAGCCCTTAATTTCTGTGTTTAAAGCATTTAGTTAATTAGTTGTGGGTTGCTTCAAGCAATGTTATTATTTTAAAAAATGTTCCTACTACACCAACCAATTCTCATTCCTTATTAAAGTGTTAATAAAGGAACTCATAAAATTAATTGGTTTTTTTTTACTTTGAATTGACAAGAAAATGCAATGTCATGTCAAAATGTCTTTAAAATGCTGTAAAATGTCCTTAAAAGAAACATTTGAAAGTGACTAGAAATGTTGCTTAAATCAGCAGTTCTCAAATTTTTTAGCCTTGAAAAAAGTTACCCTTTACCCTTTACATCTACATGTGGATGCCCCCCTCCAATCCGCATAGTAAATGAATAAAGATATTTTGTTTGTCTAATGTGCATATTTTTATTTTAACATTTGATAACATCATTCAATCTAGAACAGTTTTACTTAATTAAATTCAATTATTATCATGTGTAAATTTTACACATACCTTCTCTTGTGTGTACTCCTGGGGGTCCCATCCCACAGTTTGAAAACCACTGGCTTAAATTACTAGATTTTAAATGCTTTTGAAACAGAATTTTGTAACACTCTCATTGCAAAAAAAAAAAAAAACCTAGTTACAATTAACTAGATTATTTGTAATGTGTTTTTAATAAATTCTGGAAGTAGCAAAAGTACAGAATGCCAGCATATTCCCAGGTAGTTCCTCAGATGCAAATATCCTGAGATGCAGACTAGTTTCTCTTTCTTCAGTCTGGGAGTAACATCAGGGAAGATATATGTACAACCCAACTGACCACATGGCATTCCATTAGATCAACAACAGGGTTTTCTTTTCTTTTCTTTTTTCACAAAAGAAACACTGCTCTCTTTCCTACCACCAAAAGAATTCTATTCATTTTTTCCTGATCTAGAGATTTCATAAACCAGTTTGTATCCAAATGTTAAAAGATTTGGCTGCCTGTAATCACATTTTAATATAACGTCAGAGAGGCAACAGACTAAGGCCTCTTAGCCATGCAAAAGCTTGTTTAGCTGCTGTGAAGCCATTTCGTAATAAGCCGGGTGTGCTGGGAGGGGTAAGCAGCTGCAGGGAGATATTCATGGGATATAAGGTCATTTAGCAATCTGGTATTGTATGGGGAAGAATGCAGGCCTTTTGGAGGTGAAGTGCTTTTGGGGAATTATTAAGAGTGAAATCTATGCTGTAGCCTTAAATCCAGCAAAGAGCATACTACTGTGCTGGGCCTTATCTTCAATAAAAACCTTTCTGGATTCATCCACGAAGTCCATTCTTTGAAAAAGTAGAGACAGGGCATCACATAGAATCACATTCTTTCAGATAGCAAAAGCATAGTAAATGCTTTGTGTTATTCTGCATGGTTAGTAAATAATCCAGTATTTGAAACTATTGCTTCATCTACAGTAGCTTTTGAGCTTCTTACAGCAACATTTGATAGATTTAAGAACCTGGAAGAATGGAAATCATCTTTTTTTAAAATAAAAAAAATCCTCATGTTGCAAGTCTACATGTTGGCACCCTTTCTCTTCATGAAACATGACTCACTGTTTTTCCCTGCCATCTGTAAAGAATTCAAAGATAACACATCAATTTTGTTTCATGTCAAACAATAATCTCTGTGATGGGTTGCTTGCACCTCACAGTAGCTGTCAGGAACATTTTTGATAAGAGTCTCACAAACCTGATCAGGAGGACTTTAAATAGAATTACGTTGGGAAGGGAGACAGTATTCTTGAGGGCTGGAGTTCACTGAGTGACTGGAGATAATAGCCCAAATGTTATGGGGAGAACTGGACAAATAATACGAGAACCCAACAGTGGGAGGAAAAGAACATCTTAAATAAGCAGCTAGGTATGGCCCATGACCTTAGTCTCTACAGTAATGCACACAACATGGGAAATAAACAAGATAAACTTGAACTCTTAACATGCCAAAGCAAATATGATATAATAGGTACACTGAAACCTGATGGGATAAGTCTTGTGATTGGACTGTAGATGGGTATAGCCTATTTCAAATAAATAGACCTAACAGGAAAGGAGGGAGAGTAGCATTACATGTCAAGGATTTTTACACCTGCAAAGAGATCCATGACTTAAATCCTGGAAGTCAGGTTGAGAGCATCTGGGTAAAAATTAAGGGAGCCCACTACAATCCTCCCCCGCCAAGCCATACTGAAGATTTAGATTATGCCTTCCTGAAGCAGATGGCCACATATTCAAAAAGGAGAGATGTAATAGTAAGGGGAGACATCACCTTTCTAATATTTGTTGGAAGTCAAATTCTGCCAAGAATCTAAGGTCGAACAATTTCCTTGACACAATTCAAGAAGGATATCGACAAGCTGGAATGTTCAGAGGAGGGCAACCACAATGGAAAAAGGTCTGGAAACCATGCCCTATGAGGGATGGCTTCTGGAGCTGGATATATTTTGCCTGGAGAAGCAAAGATTAAGAGGTGACATGATAGCCATGTTTAAATATTTGAAAGGGTATCATATTGAAGATGGAGCAAGCTTATTTTATGTATCAGTAATAAGTAAATAAATAAATAGTTATTGGCTGTCTCGCCTGCTTTAAGGGTGAATAAAGCTGCATGTTTTGAAGGAGCCAAAGGGAGGCCATGAGTGAAATATGAGTTTGGACTCAGCAAAGGTATAACATCTGAGGATGGTGGCTTTTTTGGGAGGACTCATGTCAGGTAGCAGATGGAGTACAGATATACCTCAGGAAGTAGATGTGTTCCTGGGCATTATTTCTTTAACAGAAAATTTGAAACAAAAAGCAACAATAATATGGAAAGAACAGGAACAGATTCTTAAGTTACAAAAAGAAGAGCAATCCAACATTTTGTTCAAAATTAAAACATTTTTTAAAAGCCAGATGAGAACTAGCTCAGTGGGTAGAGGGAGTAGTCAGTGACTTGCTAAAACAAGGTAGAGTTCCCACTTGCTTGAAGAGTTCAGTTATGAAACCATTAAAAAAAAAAACTTTCTCTGGACCCCACTATTCTGGATAATTATCAGCCAGACTCTAAGGCTCCATTCTGAGGCAAGCTTCTAGTGCACAGTTGGCCCTCCTTATCCATGGATTTTTTTAACCACGGTTTCAAGCATCCACAGCTTGAAAATATTACAGAAAAGTATAAATTCCAAATAGCAAGCCTTGATTTTGCCATTTTATATAAGGGACACTATTTTGCTCTGCCATTATATTTAATGGGACTTGAGCACCCAAGGATTTTGGTATCTACAGGGGATCCTGGAACCAACCCCCAACAGATAACAAGGTCCCTCTGTATATGGTGGCCTTCCACCTTCAGGGGTTTCTGGATAAAATGAACTATCTAAAGCCATTTCAATATGGTTTTGGACCTGATTGACAGCTTTGGTTGTCTTGGTGAATGCCCTATGTTAAGAACTAGATAGGGAGAGTGTGTTCCTGTTGGTTCTGCTGGATTTTGCAGAGGTTTTAATACCATCAGCCATGGCAACCTTTGGTGCAGCCTTCCTAAAATGAGACTTGAGGGCACTGTCTTACAGTGGCTTCATTCCCTTCTGGAGAGGCAAACTCAAAAGGTGGTGCTGGGAGACTCCTGTTCAACCTCTTTGCCATTGACCTGTGGGGTTCCTCAGGGATTAGGTCTGCCTCCCCCCCCCCCCAATTCAACATATACATAAAAACACTGGGAGAAGTCCAGAGTTTTGAGGTTCAGTGCCTACAATATGTGCATGATACCGAACTCTACTACTCCTTTCCATCACAAGCCACGGAAGTTGTTTCAGTCATAAACCAGTGCCTAATCTAGATCTCTGCAAAACAGACATCAGTTAGACTTTCTTCCAAAAGTTCTGCAGAACATACTTTTGTTAGATTTTCTTTTAGAGTAGTAATATAGTCTCAGAGAACTGAAAATTGGTGCTAGAGATAATGTGTCTTGTCTAATGTTGCAACTATGGTTAATTTCAGTTTTGGGTTAGAAACTCACAAAGGCAAGAGGACAACTTGTTTCTCATAAAACAATAGGGAGAAGACAGTCTGTGTGCTTTCCCTCATAATTCTGCCCATAGAAGGCCTAGAGCAGGGGTAGGCAACCTGCGGCCCGTGGGCCGGATGCGGCCCGGCAAGGCCTTGGGACCGGCCCCAGCCTGGTCCTGCCGCCGATTGCCGCTGGGGCCTTTGGCGTCTCGCGCGAGGGACATGGTGGGACAATTGTCTACAGAAGCCTCAGAAACATGCATTTATCTTAACATTTTTTTAAAAATCAGCAATTTTTTTGGTGTGTCCTCCATTTTTTATTTAAAAAGTGCCCTCCATTTGAAAATTTTGTCCTACATTTGTCCCGGTTTATTTATTTATTAAAAAAAAATTTTTTTTAAAAAATTTATTTATTTGTTTTTTGGCTTCGGCCCCCCAGTTGTCTGAGGGACAGCAACCCGGCCCCCAGCTCAAAAAGGTTGCCTACCCCTGGCCTAGAGACTTGCTTTAAAAAGAAGGAAAGGAAAACTTGGAATGTGGACCAGATAACAATCCAAGCAACCACTAGGTGGCATGCCTAGAAAGCAACAGAAAGCCAGCCAACCAGGTGGTGTGGCAGCCATATAGCTGAGGCATAGCCCACTCTGTTGTTGGCATTATCAGAGACAGAATAATAGACAGACACTGGTTTAGATACCATGGTTCAGTGCTATGTGTGCTATGGCATTCTGTGGTTTTTAGTTTTGTGAGCTATTTACCCTTCTCTCTCAGAGAGCTCTGGCACAATAACAAACTACAAATCCTATGATTCCATAAAATGGATCCATGAGAGTTAAAGCATTGTCAAACCGCATTAATTCTGCAGTTTCCACAGAGACTGAGCATTTTGGGAAGTCATACATATCACTACAATTGCAACAGAATGATCACTTCTGTGAAAGAAAACGAAAAAAAAAGCTTATATTGTATGTCCATTGGTGAAAAGGCAAAGCATATTTTAATGAAATCTGGCTTTAGGTCCTCATTTGATCATATGATGAGAATTAAGTTGTCTTCAACACTACTTTGCCTCTCTGTCAGCTTATACAGTAGTTGAAAGATATAGTCATGTTAGTCTGTAGAATCAGTGTGTAGTGAGATCTTGTAGCATCTTTGAGGAAGCTGACTTTAGTCTACGAAAACTCAGGCTGCTAACTTCTTTCAGTTAGTTGCAAAGGTGCTACAGGATCTCTACATACCTTGTAGCTGAGATTATTATTGTTTAGGATTTGCTTCCAGGGAAATATTGTGAGAGTTAGATTCAAAATTCACATGCTCAAATATGTATCTGACACAGCTTGGAAAAGTTACTTTTTTGGTCTTTTAACTAAAAAAAACAAACAAACCTCCACAAATCACATTGCCACTGATCAGGCTAGCTACCAGATTTTTAGAGCTTTAGTTGGGGGTGGGGTGGGGGATTAAAAGCTTTTTTTCTTTAAACTACCTGTGATCTGATGTGGCAGTCATCTCAGCCTGTTTGGATATAGAGATGAGTGCATTACATAAAGTGGAAACAACAGTGCTATCTTGCCCTCCAACTGTCCACATTTTGGCAGTAGCAGTCCAGTCTAATTCTTTGCCGTCCCACCTTTTCAGATGCTTAAAAATGTTCTAAATTCTCTCTCCTCCTCTCACTTCCTTCTCTGTCCTCAGCTTCATTCAGTTGCTTCAAATTGAGTCTAAAATGCAAAAATATTTTAGTAGAGGTGGGAGGAGGGGAAGGAGCTGATTCTTGTTCTTCCCAGTAGGCTTAGGCAGAAAACAAGCTATTGCAGCTTCTCTTAACTTGTGTGTTCTTCTTCATCAACACTTTTTGCAATCTTGACACACACACACCACTGATATTGCTTGGCTACACATATCCTAGTTTTCATCTGTGAAATGTTGGAGGGTATGTGATACTCTTTTTTACACTGATAAAGATAATAAGCTGGGATCCTTCTTCAGCTCACATTTTTATCTTTAGTTCTAACAATAAAAACCAACTCAAATGCATCTCTGAGAACATTTTTACATTTGCAAGTGCAGGAAATAATGTCATTGGCAATGATGGATCACCCCAAGTATATAAAATCCATGTTTTCTATCTACCTCATAGCAGAAGCCTGTTGTTATCAAGAAGAAAAGGAATTAAATGGTATTAACCCCAGCTCTATACAGTCTAGTGTGAAAACTCAGACGAGCTTCTTTCAAAGTATATACTAACTTGGGGATTCAGCTAAGAATGTAAGCAATACACTGACAACATGAGCAGAGGGGGGCAGGGGAACATCATAATTGTGGTGGCGGTGGCATATGTTGGATGTTATAGCAATTCTCAACATACTGTTAAAAGTACAAACATAAAGGAAAAATAAACCCCATGAGTATGCCACATGGGAGATTAATAACATAGTGGCCTGTTACAGACTGCCAAAATAAAGCTGCTTCGGGTCTCTTTGGAGGTATGCTGTTTAAATGATGCATAGGTCCTAAGAGTCCGGAAGTCGTGCCAAAGCCACACTCCAGTCCTAAGCACTGGAGTGCAACTTTGATGCAGCTTCCAGATTCTTAGGGTGCATGCATCATTTAAATAGCATACCTCCAAAGAGACCCAAAGCAGCTTTATTTTGGCAGTCTGTAACAGGCCTATGTCTCTACCAGAAAAGAGGCTGACAAGCCAAGAACATTCAGCGTAGCACAGAAAACAAAAGCCTTATTATTGTTATACTTAGCAGTCCCATATGCAGCAGCTTCACTAACTGCCTTCCCTACATACATAAGAACATAAGTGGTGTTTTTGAACTAGATCAACCAAGGTAACTTAAGTCCAGCATTCAGGAAATGTACAAATGCACACATCTCCATCATTCAGTTGATTAAGCTTGCCCATATGCAGGGGCTTTAATAAGAGGTGGGGGAGCATAGGCTGCATGAAGTGAGTCCCTAAGAGTGGGGAAGACCACTAATCCCCAAACATCTGCCATTTGTCACAGGATGTGGTGTTTGTCTGCATCCATTTAAAATGCTGGAGCTCAGTGCAAGAGATGGTGTGAGTGGGGGAGGCTCAGGGAGAAAGAAAGGAGAGGTCTCATGTTTGGGGGGAAATACATTTTAAATTTTAATTTTTTCCTCTTTTAAATTTTTCTTTAAAAACATCACATCTCTCTTTTCAGCTAGTTTTAAAATGAGCCAGTTTCTCTCCCCTCCTCCCACTTTCCCTCACTGTCTTCAGCTTACTTTGGTTACTGAAAAATGAGTTTGAAAGGAAAAGTAGTTTACATTCAGTTAGCTCAACAGAATCTTGTCCTCCTGGTAGGCTTAGGCAACAACAGACTGCTGCAGCCTCTCCTAGCTTGTGTGTTTCCCCTTGTTAATAACATTTCCCTTCTTGTCCACACTCTGATGTTGCTTGGCCACATGTGTCCCAGTTTTTGCATATGAGATGTTGGAGCGCATAGAAACACTGCTTTTCATTTCTGATATTATAGTGTCTTATTAATTTGAAAAACAACTGATTCAACTTGTCCATATGTTTGCCTAAAAGCAAAGGAAAAAAGCATTTTATGGTCAATTACCACCAAGCTGATAATATGATGAAACTGCAGAAAATTAATTTTGGAATCATACCTCCCAGGTGCCAAATGGCTGCTCTGGAGGGGGATTCTGGGAGATGTAATATTAAAAAAGCAATTTTTTCAGGTTCTCCTGTGTATATATATATTCCATCATTGAGTGCCAGTATTGTCAAGTCAATTTAGAAGAAACATCACATCTCTCTTTTCAACTACTTTTAAAATGGGCCAGTTTCTATAGATATTTGTGCCTTTTTCGGACTATGTACCCATGTTTTAGAAGAGTTGATTCCTGACATTTCACCAGCATCTGTGGCTGGCATCTTCTCTGGCAAAATTTCAGAAATAAACTCTTCTAGAACATGGCCACAGAGCCTGAAAAACCTACAAAAACCTATGGGTGCCAGCCATGAAAGCCTTTGACTTCACAAGCCAGTTTCTCTCCCCTCGTCCCACTTTTTATGCCTCCGTTGATCTTTAGCCAAAAGATCAAGAAGCAATCCAGCCCAGATCTTATCCATAGACTGACTGAATGAATTCCTACTTATTCCATCCTGCTCTTTGAGTTTCTAATCTTATTTTTGTTCTTTCCTGCTTTATGTTAGGAAAAAATGGGCCATTATGAAATGGAATTGCCTATGCTAAAATGAACACAGCAAATTATAATTTCATTAAGAGGTTTGTTGTTCATTAATTGACTGATAAGATCATGTCTTCATGGATCAGTCCAAATCTCCACCTTGTTTAGCACATATCTGTCAGATGTTTCTCAGAAGCTCAAATATTGGGCATAATGAAGACATGTATGTCCTGTTTGTCCCTAACATGTGGCAATCTAGGGGGAAATGGTCTTTGAAAACTGAACCTTCATTTTCCCTATCACAGTTAATAAACATTGCTAAACAACTCTTTGTTAATATATCTATCCCTCTGAAAAAATCCATCTGTGCTAGCAGCTACCACCACATCTTAGGGGAGTAAATTTCAAATTATTGTGTGCTGTGTGAAGAGTGCTTTTTTTTTAATGTCTTCAAACTACTGCCAATCAATTTCATTGGATTATCTCAGTTTCTGGTATTTTGAGATAATAGTTGTTGTTACGCTGTTCATTGTTTTATAATGTGGTTCCTCTTGTACTTCTTTTTGCTAGATTACATTTATAAGATGATGGCTGTTATCAGAGCTCAAAGCCCTACAAAGATGAAGCAACATAACTGCCAAAGAAATTAGTATTTACACTATCAGTATGTTTTTGCACATTATACAGTAGTATGTTCTGCCTTCAGATTTTTTAGCTTCTCTCAGGAAATGTCATCATTCAACATCTGGAAGTGTTTTGTTTTGTTTTGTTTTTAATGGAAGATATGCATTTTACTCCAGGAAGGAAATTTCTCCTATTAGATTAGTTGCAGTTGGGATAACAGAACTCTCCAGATTCCACTACATATTCCCTTTTCATGCTTAAGATATGAGCAATCATTAAAGAAGCAAGACTGAAAGAAATCATGAAATATCAAGTCATTTCCTAAAATCAGCCTCAGGTCTTCATGCATACAATCAATGTCAAGCAGATAAGAAATAGTTTGGCATAATAGAGTTTATTTCTCTGTTACAATGGAGCTCAAAACAACTGATTACATATAAGCTGTGGCAAATGGATTACAGAGAGTTAAGACTGCTGCAATTTCTTTTCCAAATAATTTAGAATCAATCTTGTCAGTGTCCAAAAGAGTAGAAGTATTATGAATCTAGGAAAGTATTCAGCTTTCTTCTTTTTCTTTTTAAGCTGCTGGTGCAAAGCCCACCCTATTGTTGGCCATATCATAGACTGAATAATACTCCTTAAGGAAAATGTCACCAAAGATCCACAAGGGCTGCCCAGTCGGAGAAGGCAAGTATGTGGCTTCAATTTGAACTGTACAGTAGCCATTGTTCTGTGGGAAAAAGCAAAATCAGTTATACTTTTGACAGGAAAATAGAACAGAGCATTTTAGGGAAGTCTGCAATAAAAGCTTGTTTGCAAGAATATACAATCAGAACTACATCCACATTTCAGATTATCCACATTTGAAATATTCATTGTGGGAATTTACATGGCACTGCAGAAAAGTAGCTGGATCCAGGATTTCCTCATCAAAGGTACCTGCAATTTGGGGGGATAGTCTCTTTACTCACCACCCTTTCAATGAGGCAGCCACAAAGAAAAAGGAGCAGGAATTTCCACTTGTCTGCCCAGTTGAATGCAACCCAGAGTAAATAAAACTGGATCTGCCAGAGCACAGATTGTGCACACTGTCCAGGTAGATGCACAACCGCCTAGCTAGCACTGTGGGAGATGATACCTATGCTCTGGTAGAAGTGACTCTAGAACTCTTCTTCACTCCATTATTTCAGCTTTCATAGAGGTTACTATAATTCATATTTTGCTTCTAGCAATAACAACCAGAGAAGATCTTTTTTTAAAGAAATCCTTGCAACTCCTAAAGTAGAAAAGTATTAATATGCCATTGACCATTCCACTCAAAGTCAGCGGCCTCTAAAAGATGACCACAAGAAAAGAGAAAAATGGTCAGGGGCCTTTAAAACAGCTTTCCAGAACAAAGTTCAAAAAAGCCCAGTTGCCAAGATATTTAGTGAAACTGGAATTTAGTGAACCCCAAATATAAGCTAGGCTTGAAAATTTAAGCAGCCAGGGTGAAGTTATGCACTGTATAAGGACATTAAGTTAAGAACTATCACATACGTACATTGGCAATGTAGGCAGAAGGTGGTAATGGGAACTGGGATCCATTAATGACAAAAGTGATGGTGGGCATGTTCTGGACGTAGTTACAGTTCACCACAAACTGTGAAAGAACAAATATTAATTGGAGTATAACAAATACAACCTCTCCATCCACCCCATCCCAATTCATGTATTGCAAATGTTTAGACAAAGAAGCCCTCCTCCCCAAAATATGTCAGATTACTGTAGACACCAAAATCTGTGTCTACATAGCTTTTCTAGGTTGATTCAGCCTCCCAGATGACACCTCATGGGTACAGGAACAGATCATCTAAGGCTGTAGAATTTCATTTTTGGGGAACTGCCAAGTCCACACTGCTGGATTAAAAGAAATTCCCTTCATTCTCACATTGATAGCTAAGATCTAAAGCTATCCAGAGAGGCTCTGAACATCTCTTTGGCATTTTAGTTCTAGGATCATGGTAAGTTTAGTCAGCTATCAATGCGAGTATTCATTGATTTTAAAATCAATGTACTATTTCCAAGCATCTCTCTCTGTAGATCTTTAATCAATGTATTGAACTGATAATGGTGTTGACTAATTCACTTCTCTGGGGCCTGACTTCACCCATGGGCTTGCCATGGTAACTAAGCTGGTAAGGAAGCTCTGGAAAAAGGTCAATTTTTTTCCATAAGTATTTAAATCTGAATTCTACATATCTGTCTCATAAAAGAACATAAGTTATGGTTTTGGGGCTGCTGAAGAAAAGATAGTAGTTATGTTACAGCATGTCCTGCCTCTCAGGTCATGAAATACAGGTATACCAGTTTATCTCAGAAGATTAATCCATTGAGTGGAATAAATTCAACACTGGTCAAATCAAATCTCATTTAGAAAACAGAGTAACATACAAAGTATTTTGAAGTTCATTCCAGAGACAAGAAATACTTTGGTTATTAGACTAACACCCTATCTATAGCTGCATTAGTGACTGCTTCCTCATTCATAAGAGGTAATATGAATTTTATTTCTGTAGCAGACCAAAATCTAGCTAGTTCAGCATTTTTTTCCAACATTATCTAGTCAGAATCCTCCTGGTAGAACAACAATGTTCCATGAATGCAGGGCATGCTCCATGTCCTCTGTTCACTTGATTAGGCTTGTCTTTTCTGTGATGTTAACATCACTGTGCTGTAGTAATATATAGCAACACACCTCTTTCCCTGAGTTGATGTACAAATACTCTGAGACACCCTTGGGTGCCCTCAGAATTTACCACATCCACTTACCTCACCATTGTATTCTTGAGCTCCCACAGCCTGTAGGAAAGTGCCAATGTACTGTTTAGGCACAGCCAACAAATATGTTCCAGTGTCCACGACTGCCTGGCAGCCTTGACTGCACAAGCCAGTAGCCTGGTTGCCAATTGCAAACCTATAGAGAAAGAAAGAAATTTTTGTTGTAAAGGTACTGAATGACTTGATAGGAGTTTGCCTCTGTACGTATACATTGGGGCAAAATGCGTGCTCTCTCTATGGGAAATAGAATAGTACAGTGACCATTTGATTAAAGTGGGGGGGGAATGCCAATCTGACATTGATGTAATTGAAGTTACGTATATAACTTACTCCTCAATTCCAATCTGCCAGTAAGCCTCACGGGTGACAGGTGCCCAGGTAATTTCCCCAGAGAACAGCTGGTTGTCAATACCTCCCAAGATCAGTTCTCCTCCATACTGAGCAGTTGGTTGTCTGGGAAAATAAAATGTTTGCACATAGTCAGAATGTAGATTATAGTATAGATTGAGTATAGTCAACATAAGTCTGGTGATAGTCTATACATTCAAAAGTAAGTGAACAGAAAATGTTAGGAAAGTATAGAAAGGGAGCAAGAACTGTTTCACACAACACAATGTTGTTTGTTTGTTTGTTTGTTTGTTTAAAGTATTTCTGTAATATCTCCCAGTCCATCAGAACTCCTGAGGCAATGAATAAATAATTTAAAATGCAGAGCTAAAACATTTTTAAAACACATTAAAATACTCTTTTAAAATTCCTAAAAGCAGTTACAACAATCATAGTACTATGATTCCACTTTAACTACTATGACAACATCCTATAAAACACTGGGGTTTACAGTTTGGTAAAGCATTAGAGCTTTCTGGCAGAGAATTCTAAATTTCCCTCCTTAAAATAAAAATCCCAGGATTCCATAGGATGTTGCCATCGCAGTTAACATGGAATCATAGTGCTGTAACTGTATAGAGTGAAAGGGCCCCGGAAAACAGAAGACTGAGGAAAACAATGCAGCACATCAGGCACAGAATGCCTCAGAACTATGTATATATTCAATCATACAAAAATATCAGATTTCAGACCTTACCGAGAGAAATAGAAGCTGAAGATGGGTTCTGAAAGCTGGCCTTGCCTCAGCATCTGTTGCATAATAGTGTAACCACCTACATGGCCCACAACTGCAGAAGGATAGGACATCCCCAAAATCCCATCAAAACTGGCATAATAGAAAGGACTGGAAGGTTCATTCTCACTTAGGCCAAATTCCTGGTTGCGCACAACAATGTTCTGGACCTGTGGGGAAAGGAATGAATGCATTTCACCCCTGGAATCATGATAAAATATCTCAAAGTATCACTGGCAAGGACATATACTATCTGTAAGTTTAGGAATAATGATGAACAAAAAACCAGTGAGACCCAGTTGGGTATTTTGATAGTCATTTGCACCAAAGAAACTTGCCTACTCCACTAGGAGAACTATGCAGAACTAGGCTTGTTGAAGCTGGAGGTAACAGTAGTCACAGGCCTGATTATTCCTATCTGTGGATTACAGAACTTCAAAATGTTACTTTTGGGCTGCACCTTCTAGATTCCCCCAGCCAGTATACCCAATGCCTGGGGGGATTTGGGGAGTTGTAAACTGACAAAAATGTATTGAATACCCTGAACCCCAGTGGGTGACCTTGAAGGACGGCAATGGCAAACCTTCTCTGAAAGACTTGCCAAGAAAACCCCATGATAGGTTTGCCTTAGGGTCGTCATAAGTCAGAAATGACTTAAAGGCACACAACAATAACAACAACAACATGAACCATCAGAATGTTAGTGTACCATCAGTCGCATAATCCATTCTTTAGTACTGTACTTCTTATGTCAGTTCAGACTACAGTCCTGGGGTCCTTTCACACTACACAGTTACAGTGTTATGATTCCAGTTTAACTGCCATGGCAACATCCTATGGAATCCTGGTGGTTGTAGTTTGGTAAGGTACTAGAGCTCTCTGGCTAAAAAGTCTAAATATCCCTCTCCAAACTACAGATCCCAAGATTCCATAGGATACTGACATTCAGTTAAACTGGAATCATAACACTATCATTATAGAGTGTGAAACAACCCCTGTGTTCTGAACAGGAGTTTCTTTTTCTCTCAGAGGTTCCTCATATTCTTCCCAAGCCCACCATTTGAGATTTCTCATAAAACAGCATACATAAAGATGATGCATGTCTTCATCGTACAAAGTCTGCTTACCTGCACAGTATCATAACCTAGCATGACAGTTAGGCTCCCACTCCCATAGTACAGGGAAAAAGTCTGTCCATTATTGTAGTATGTAGAGGATGCACTCGGGTTGAATCTGTGGTGGTTACCTAGAATAAAAAAGAATGGGAAGAGGGGACCACAATAAATCTGCCTCTATACGACAATGAAAACTGTCCATTAGTGTTAAGTATGCATTCCTTTCCCAACCTCTGTCTGCACTGGCCAAAATACTCTGTGGGTAGCCCAGAATATTCTGGCTCTGGAGCTGTCCCAACATCCCCCCCCATTACCTGGCACTCCCATTCTGATGCCACATGGATGTTCGCACATGTATCCCACTGTGCTGCCTGGCATAGCTGTGACCATGCATTACTTCTTCTGAAATCAGAATGAGGCACCCATTGTTGATCAAGCTTGGCGGCAGTGGCCATATCAAGCAACAAAGTAGGATGTATTGTAAACAGCCACCCAGCTTTGCAACTGAGGGTTCCTGATCTTCCAGGAAGATCTGGAGCAAAAGGTGACTTTTTAAAATTCATTATAAAGAGATATACTGTGGGTTTGGTGCTAAACAGGCTGAAGTCATCTGGACTGTTCACAGAAGAACTGGAGTTTGAGCCATGTATTGTCCAGACTCCCCACTGAGAGGATGGGGGGAGGACATTTTATTTGGCCCATGCAGACAGGGCCCAAGACACTGTTTATGACAAAACATATCCTTTGTTATGTTACAGTCACAATGTAGCTTTGTTCTTACGTGTTACAGAAAAGGATTCATTACAAGTAACCTGTTTACATAGCTTACCAATACCTTATTTACAAGTGGATTGTTTATAAATGTGGGTCTTTCAGCATCCCTGAAAATGTCCTCCAATCTCCAAATTTGCCTTATCAAAGAAAATCCTATTTTTGTTGTAATAAGTTCTTCCGTACTACAGTGTGGTGTAGTGGTTTGAGCACTGGACTACAAGTCTGAACACCAGGATTTGAATCCCTGCTTTGTTATGCAAACTCACTTAGTGACCTTAGGCAAGTCACACTATCTCAGTTTCAGAGGAAGGCAAAGGCAAACCCACACTGAAAAAATCTTGCCAAGAAAACCCTGCGATAGGTTCACTTTAGGGTTGCCATAAAACAGGAATGACTTAAAAACACACAACAAAATGTTCTTCCATAAACATTATTGCCCTATGACCCTTCTTAGGTGAGCCTTGTTCCTTAGTATTCCACCATATCGTCTGTGATGGAAGTTTAAAGAATAACAGCCACAACACTGGTTGTTTATACACATCCAATAAATGAGCTCTAATATTATATCCCATGATGTGTGTAAAGTTGTAAACTTTATACTGTACAACTTTTGAACTTGGATAAGTCCAGATTCAGACCCAGATATGTCTAACAAGACAGCAGGTCTCAGAGGTTCTAGCTGATATATCATTATTACATTCCTCATTTTAGTTTAGAAACTGTCAGTTTGGGCAAATAAGTTTGAATAGTTTCTAATAAAGATAAAGTGCTGGCTAGAATACTAAACTAAAGTTAGCCTTTTGCAAATGGATTTATTACTTACCACATGCAGCAGTATTGCAATATACAGATGGTACCCAGAGATTGGCAGAGCCAGTGTCCATGAGAACCAGGAAATTCTGTGGTGGTGTCCCAATACTAATCTCTCCAAAGTAGAAAGACTGTCAGATGAAAAGTTTTGGACAGATGAAATATTCCACATCACCTTTAAATAATTTTAACTATCTTTTCCTAACAAAGATCTCAGAGTGACTAGAGAGTTATTTCATTTCACAAAATAAATGTGCTCCTGGGCATTACTTCTTAAACAGAAAATTTGGTACTAGAGGCAGAAACAATATGGAAAGAATAGGGATTAGTTCCTGCACTACAAAAGAGAAAAGAAGTTCAATGTGTTTCAGCAAACTTTTTATCCAAAGCAAACAATATGGATGTGTGTAATGGAACAAGCGGACCAAGTTAGCCTTGCATAAATCTCAATTTTTGTTATGATTTCCATTTTGGTGGTCAAACTTACCATATATATTTGACTATAAGTTGATCTCATTTAGAAGTCAAGGGCAGGTTGTGGGGCCAAAATTAGGGATTTTAACATGACCCGTGGATAAGTCGAGGGTAAAACTTAAGATCTCAATGCCCTTCCTCCTCCCCTACAGCCTGAGGAAAAGGCTTGGGGGGAGAGTGCTTGCCCTTCCTCCTCCTCCCCACCCTGGCTGGGGAAAAAATTGACTTATACACGAGTATATACAGTAAACATCTATTCCTCTCCCTCTATTTAACATGTTGGGGATACCAGGAGAGGCAGGCTTATCTGTTCTTCCCTTTTCTTTTTTGTTGTTCATGCATGCTCAGTAAGGGATTTTAGAGACAGCTGCTGTTTACTGCCTGTTGAAGGCAGACACACACATCTATACTAGTGTCAGCTAGAGTAGAATCCTATTCTCTCCCAGCTCACACTGTATTGCTTTGTTTACTGCAGATGTTGCACAGCAAAGAAACACTGAAAATGTGTATTTCTCCAACCCTCTTCTTCAGCATCTTCCCAAAGCAACTGAAAGAACTTTCAATTATACAGAGAAGGAAGAAAAGCAGTGCTGGCTAAGTGTAAAAAGACTTTGTAAAAGGGAGCTCCTTTGTCAAAAGCTTTGTTAACTGAGGTATGCCTGTATCAACATCATGAAGAATGCAGTTTAACAATGTATTTCAGTTTAACAGTGTATCCAACTCTAATATTCTTCATGATCATCTTGCAAACTGTGGCATTGCTAAGAGGGAAGAGAAGTAAATGTTTGTATGTAACATTCGTCTCTGATCCAAAACACACTGTGAAAATAATCCAGTTTGAGCCTACTTTAACAGCCCTAGCTCAATGCTAGGGAACTCTGGGAGCTGTAGTTTTGTGAGACATTTAGCCTTCTCTGTCAGAGAGTTTTGGTGCCACAATAAACTACAGTTCCCAGGATTCCATAGCAATGAATGAGCACAGTTAAAGCAGTCTCAGACTCGATTATTTCTGCAGTGTGTTTTGGACCTCAAACTACAACACACTTCCTAGGATCCAAAGAAGTATGCACACACACAATCACAATGAATGTTTTGAGTCATAAAGACATGCTTTAGTATTCCTTGAAGAAAAAAAACTATATTTGACAACTTTTCTGTGAGGAAATGTTACAATGTTAAGGGGATATTTGGTTTAGAAAAATATGGCAAGTAATGAGTGTATGGTGGAGGTGTACAAAATTCTGGGAACAGGGAAAAGTCTCTCTCCCTTTCTCTCTCATAATATTAGGATTGGGAGTCATCCCCTTAAACTAAATGATAGGAAATTTAAGCAGTCAAAAGGAAATACTTCTTCACCTAGCACATCATTACAATGTGAAATTTGCTACCTCGAAATGTGGTGGCCACCAGTGCTGAAGGCTTTAAAATGGGATTAAGCACATTCATGGCTATTTGTCATAATGGCCATATCCAGAATCAAAGGCAAGATGCTTCTGAATACCAGTTATTTGGGAACAGTAAGAGAAGCTCTCTGCTCTTTTTTCCTGCTTGTGGGCTTCCCATAAGCATCTGATTAACTAGTGTGGAAAAGCAAGATAGCGCTGGGTAGACTATTTGATTCACCTGGCCTCTTATATTCTCATCCAGCTGTGCACCTAATATACAGTGTGCCAATAGGAAGACCAGTTGTGGCTGATGGGGTGACTCCACTTTGGATTTCAGTCTGAAAATGATAGGCATTTGCTTATCCAAGTTTCTGAACCTTAGAGGATAGGGTTCATCACCTTTAATAATTCCTTTAATGAAAACCCATAACACCTTCCCCACTGACTTTGGTGCCACCAGCTGCCACCAAGGAAGGCCATATAAGAATCAAAATGTATTAATGTTGGCCTCTTGTAACAACAAGACCAAAACTGGTGTCCAAAGAAATGATACACACAACTGCAGCTTGGCTTGCTGTGTTCACCACAACAATCCCTACTGCTGAATTGAATTGTGCCTTGCATCCTTAGCAGTAAGAACATAGGGTGAGAACATAAGGAGAACTGGTTAAAAGTCTCTTTAGCATTCATTATTTTCACTTGAGCCTCCAGTGTATTTCACTAAATATTTATTTATGTATTTTAAAAACCAAGAGAGTCACAAAAGACATGAACACTGAGCACACTCAGAATGATCCATTAATTCTTGAAGCTATTAGGGTAGTGGATGGGTTGTTTGATTGCATTCTCAGTGACTGAGCTCAGCAGTCAGCTCTCAGTTAGCGATTTTCCAACTTTCTTCAGTTCCAAGGGAGAAGAACAAAAGTACAAAATATATATTGTTGTGATACTCACATTCAAATTATTGGATATTGGTTCATAAGCAACATTGTATTCATTATAGTGGTATTTCAATGCAGGATCAAAATGGTTCTTCTTCAGAAATTCCTCCAGCACACCTTTCTCCTTCATGTTCTCACGAATGGATTTCCCTTTCTTCAGAATGACTCTGCACAGAACACAGTAATCTCAGGGGGTCAATTGAAGGATTTCAACCCCTTCGTGTATCTTATGCTTTTTTGTTCACCCATTTTCCTATTCATCTCACTCATGAATTATGCTGCTAGTGAGGATACTTACCTTTCCAGCCCTTCTGAGAGGTGGAGGGAAACAAAGAACAGAATCAACCACTTCATGGTGCTCAGTGTTTTCACCAATGCGATCTGCTAGAGAACCCACCCAAACCCTGTCCATGGTTCTAGTTGTTGTGCCCCTACTTTTATACTAAAGACAACTGTCCTCTACGGACTTGTATGTTTACTTTTGATTTCCCATATCATTATGCACGCCCAATATCTACACTTTCTGTTTCCATACAGATAATAGGGAATTCTGCTCGTTTGATAACAAAGGTTTCAAAAACAATTTGTGTCCTTGATTTTGAGAAAAGATTGAGATATAAAAATTGGTTCTAGTGTAAACCTTTGCTTTTAAGAAGAAAATAGTGATAAGATATTAATTATCAGTTTCTTTGGAAAATGGGCACTAATCTTTTTTGAAATAGTAAAGGGCAAGTTAATAATCACAATAGTTCTGATAAATACTGACATGACCTGTATAGGTTCAAATTTTGGTCAGAGAGGTCCAACCAATATCCAAAGCAACTCTAGGTTTCTCTTCCCAGTGTTATTGGACCATAATGGACTATGATCTTAGACCACTGTACTTGCTTTAAAAACCCTACCTTTAATGGGGTTTTTAGTTTAAATCAGCAATGTGTTTTGCTTAACCAGTCCATTATAGCTTGCTATCAACTTCAGTTGATATGCCAGCTGTGACCCTACCTGGGCCAAAGGGACCTTGAAACCGTGGTACCTGCTCTGGTAACCTCTCGCTTAGATTTCTGTAATGCTCTCCATATGGGGCTACCCTTGTACCAAGCCCGGAAGCTTCAGTTAGTACAATACATGGCAGCCAGATGGGTCACTGGCACATCCAGGTTTGACCACATAACACCTATTCTGAAAAATCTTCAGTGGCTGCCCATTCACTTCCGAGCACAATACAAGGTGTTGGTTATTACCTACAAAGCCCTACATGGCTTGGGCCCGAGTTACTTGAGGGACCGCATCTCCCCACACAATCTTCCCCGCATACTCAGAACATCAGGGAAGAATCTGTTGAAGATTCCATCTTCCAAATATGACTCCACATCCTAGACGGCCTTTTCAGTGGCAGCCCCATGGATTTGGAGCAGTCTCCCCGAGGAGCTCCGTCTCATGACCCCCCCAGAAACATTTAAAAAGAGGCTTAAAACCTTTCTTTTTTGCCAAGCCTTCCCCCCTGAGGAATGAAGTTGAGCGCTCTTGATGCCATCGATTCTCTGCCTTACCCTATGAATGATTGTGTTTGTATAATTGTATTACTTGTTTTTATCTATTTTTATGAGATGTTTGTAATAGTTTTATAGTCTGTAAACCGTTTTGATCTAGGGAAAAATGGTATACAAATAAAATTTATTATTATTATTATTATTATTATTATTATTATTAATGTGTGGTGCAGTTTTATATTTTATGGGAACATTTTCTCTCTATACTGTACATGTTTCTGAAATAAACTGTAATATAGCCTTTGTCCAGATGTGTGTATATATTTCCCCCCTCAGTTAGGAATGTATCAGTATTCTCCATTTTACTTGTGATAGAAACCATCTCTTCCACATACACACAGTGCTCTTTCTCTTATGTCCCTCCACTGCCAACAGTTTTTCTTTCTTGCTTGTCTTATTTTCCCTTCACCTCAATATTTATTCAGCCTATACCATCTTCATCCAGATTAGAAACATTTCAGTCCCTTAACCCAGTACTATTTTTCATCTCTTCTCCCAAACTCTCCTCTCATGCTGCCCTGCCTCCCTCTGTCTCCATTGTGGTGTTTGTTCAGCCTTTTCTTACTCTGCTCCATACCCATGGAAACTAGAATTTTCTCTCCCTCCTAGAGTTACAATATTCTATTCCCCCAGATCCAGGCAGCCACATATCCTGAAAAGCATTACTTATTGAAATCATATGGTGGATTCTGAAAGGTTTGACTAGAACACAGGCATACTACTAATTTACCCACCCAGAAACTCCTTTCTCTAAAGTAGCTTTATAGATAGGCTGGACTCTCTTGGGGCCATTAAGGCCAGCCTGGGGGCAGTTGGGGTGTGGCATGCACACAACACACACCCTGATTTTGCCCCATGGCAGTATGACACTGCATGCATGCGGCATTATGGTGCTCCTCTGGTGCTGCATTTAGATTATGCAGTACCAAAGGCGTGCCATAAAGCTGTGGCACAGCAGCTATGGTGCCCTTTCCAGGGCACAAAAAGGAGTCATTTTTTGCGGCTCCTTTTTGCACCCTGTAAAAGCCAGATCAGTGCTGCAGTGTGTGGTTGCTGTGGCCCCGATCTGGCGAAGATGGAGGCCACCCCTTAGAGGCGGTCTGCACAGCCCCTCTGATTCTTTGCATGTAATACTGGGATGCGCAAACTGTTCTGTCACCTTTCCCCTGCACAGGCCTACTTTATCTTTAACAGATCTAGGGGATAAAGGTATTTAACTGATATAGCTTTCTCAGGAACAGGGATTCCCCAAGGTTTACAACCCTGTAGATGTCTAATGCACACACACACACAAAAAGAGAGTTGGAAATGTCCAGTTCAGGTGTGGAAATTTGTCAGCCTGTGCCATATATCACAAACAGGATGTACAAGCAAATCACCCAAGAAAAAGTTTCAAAAACATTTTGAAGTGAGTGAAGTAGGGTACATAATAATAAGTACCCTCTTAAAAAACAATCAGAGTCTAAAATCGCCTAAGCTTGCCTGTGCTCACCTTCATATTTCCACCTGCAAAATGCAAAAAGAATACCAACCTGATTTACAATTGGGATGCTATAAAATTACTGAGGAAAGATAAGTACTGCACTTTGGGTGTTCAAAATGACTTTAAAATACTGTATGTTATCAGTAGTGTTAATATTATGCATTGTCACTACAAATAACACACAGTCATACACCCATCATAGCACTACCTTACTGCGGTGGTGGGATTGTGTGCTGCTGTGAGGCAAGAGGCTATGTTGATGGTAACAGTGATGCTGGTAGGGTCTCCCATATCAGACAGGCTTTTGATGAAGAGCCCAATTAAATGTGCTAACCAGCTACTGGGCAGTGACAGTATTGAAGGGTCACACTGGCAGATGATCTCTCAGAGACAATAGCAGTGGCACCAGAGCTAACACTTGTTTGTACTGCATGGGAGAGCCATAATAAACCTCCTTTTGAAGATCTTTTACCAAGAAAATCCTATGATGAGACAATCCCAGATTAAACAAGAGATAGTGTCAGAAGAAGAAACTCCCAGGTCAGATGATCCTCAACGTTACTGGGCTATAGCAGGTAATAACTATGAGTACTGCTATGTCTAATGGTGCAAATAGACTCAGGGTGAAAAGATGTTCAGCTACTGAGGTGCTTAGAGACAAAAGGAAAATCTGAAGCTGAACAGCACATATTATAGAAACATGGACTGTAAAAAGCATGAAGCAGGGGAAACTAGACATAGTAAAACAAGAACTGAGTGAGCTAAAGTGGACAGGAACGGGACGTTTTGAGTGAGGTAATTACACAGTGTTTTACTCAGGAAATGAAAATCTCAGGAGAAATGGGATGGCATTAATAATGAAAGGGATGTAGCAAAAGCAGTCAAAGGATGTAATGCAAAGTGACCGAATCTTATCTATAAGCCTTTAAGGAAAACCTAATCCAAGTTTATGCTCTAACAAAAAAG